>NW_020653648.1:0-19561 GCF_003589595.1 Hyposmocoma kahamanoa | reverse complement strand
AAAACCTTACCCTTCAAAACAAGAACGCAGTAATATTACCATTACTGCTTGGCGACAGAAACAGGTATGGTGGCAGTACTTCCCTGGACGAACTCTTACACAAGGAGCTCCACTGCTTCTAAACTAAGAAATAAAATTTTTTTTTTAAGTTTTCAGGAACTTAGGTTTTGAGATTATAGAACTAAGTCACCCGCGACCATTGGACTTGTAAAGATCACGAAGAGTTGATTTGTATGGAGAAACAAATATACTTATGCGATTTAGATGGGACAGATGGGACTTTTCAATTTGTACTAAGTAATGGGACGAACAAGTTCGTATTACATTGTTATACATTGTTCGTATTATAAAAAAAAGATCCGAAAAATAGTATAATTCAGAAACGTGTTTGTGAAACACAACCATAGTACAGACAAAGGTTATTGGCCGATGTTTTTGGAGGAAGGCGATAACCATAACTTCCGTACCGGTGACAAGAATGTAACTAAAAGAAAATGGACGAAAGTTTTAAGCAGTAATGGATTACAAAGAACATTAACAATTAATTTATAACTGTAGATTAACAATAGAAAACATCACGTGCCTAATAGTGAAAGTAGTTGTAAAACTAGCCTAAAATATGTGATTTCCCACTGTGTAGGTAAAAGATATTTGTAATCTATAAAGGTTAAGACGCTGACCTGTAATGGTTACGTTAGAATATGTGTTTGTCACACTAAATTATTTCTTCATTTTATGCTAAAGTACTGACAGTGCTGAGTGATGTAATTTGGCCTTACAGCGTTTATTATTTGCCATTGCAATTTATTTAACGTTAATATAGGTAATAAAGCCCTATGTGATAGAAGTGATAGACATAATTTGAACTGCATGCTACTATTTTTAACCGACTCCAAAAATGGAAGAAATAATAGGAAATGAAACTATTTGACCACGGTTGACCGCCGTGACCAAGGGACCTGTAAAGGGCCCGGAACGTTGGTATGTTTGAAAAAACAAATATACGCGATTTAAATCCGGAAAAATAGTTTCATTTCCCATGTGTAACAATCGCGAAAACCTAAGAACTCGAAAGGAGTTTTCAATTCGACTGTCTTTTTGTTTTAATGTTACTCGATTACTTCGGTATTACAATTTTTGAACCGATTTTGAGGATTCTTTTTTTGTTGGAAAGAGGGTACCTCAGTATTGGTTCTATTTAAAATTTAAGAAAATATTGCATCTCTAAGGGTGGAAAACTAGAGGATGAATCCGATATCGCGCACTTTCCGGTAACGGAAACTTGTGTACACGGTACTCAACTTTAGGAACCCTCATTATGCAATGATTGCATAAAATACTATTAGCTATGGTAGCAGTAGAGCTCCTTGTGAAAGAGTTCGGCCAGGGAAGTATAATTGACGAAATATTATTTACACCGATTCGTCGTATCTCTTTATCTTTCGAGTACAATAGGACAAAAGAGTGAGCCGTCTCGGTAACGCACGTGCCAACTATAATAGCGCAAACAACTAGTTTAAACACTTTTACGCAAAACTAGAATTTAGAAAAAGCATTTAGCACGCAGGCTCCAGCTGAAAATCAGCGTTATGGCTTTACCCACCATTATGTTGAGCTGGCTACCCTTTTTGGCTATTATTATGTATTTAGTAATATTTTATTATTTCATTTAAATTTATATTAATATAATTTTTTGTATATGTATTTGTAATAGCCGAATATATGTTTCTTTCATTAGCTCTCGTTCTGTGAGCTCGCCCATGACTCGTACCTACCTTCTGCCCTTTAACTGTCTCCGTGGTCGAACGCTTACCATGCCGGACTGCCACGCAGAGGTCCCAGTTTCGATTCCCGGGCCGGGAGAAATATTTGTATGGCCTACATTTATTCCTCTCGTGAGTTTGGGTGTAATTTGTGGTGCTCTATGTGTGTGTCCATGGCACAGGGTTTCCCTAGTGCGGGGCTGTGTTGAGTGTGTGCGTTATTATTATTACTATAGTGTCGGTTCACAAATGCCAAGTACTCGCGTTACATCACACAAAACAATAAAAAATGCAGTCGAATTAAGAACCTCCCCCTTTTTCGAAGTCGGTTAAAAATTAAAAATCTTTTCCCCATTTTTAATGCGTGTTTCTGACTTTTTCCCGAAGTTTGGAGATAAATTTTTCGTTTTTTTTATGAATTATAGTTGTGTTCTCGTCCTAAAAGCATGGCCGACCTTTAAACACGCGTTTGACGCGTCAATATACCTACGGCACACTCCCGTCCGCTCGCCGCCGTCGCCGCCGCCGCCACCGTCATCGCCACCGCCGCTACCCAGTGACTGTGCATGACTACCCGCTTTTTTGTTGCATATTACTTTGTAATTGCATATAAACCCAGTCAATTGTTACTGTTTTCACTTGCTTTAATATCGGTTATATAGACACCTATACATTTTAAACGACAGAAAGTTTTATTGATACAAAATTTTTTTTTTTGTAATAATACCAAATGACGAAACGAAAAAATCTGGCGCTAAGCGACACGCCTGTCCATAACAGTTGCAGTGCCACTCAGAGCTTTAAATCGCAAGGATTTTAAGGGCATAGCCGCTGCGCCCGTCACCCTGCGACATAAGTTGACAAGTCCCATGTGCCCTGTAATTTCACACCAGCTCCCTTACCCTGCAAAACCGGAACGCAGTAATGCTCACATTTCTACTTGGCGGTAGAAATAAGTAAAATGGCAGTACTTCCCTTACGAACTCTTTCACAAGGAGCTCTACTGCTATTTGGAAGTTAAGCTTTTAAGAAAACTTTTCGAAGAAACGTTCCTTAACCAAGCATTGGGCCAGTGTGGTTATGGCTCTTTTAGGTGGCCTAGGCTAAGGGTTTCTGTTCGTCTTCAACATGTCACACAAGTCAGTCATTCGCAGATCTATCTGGCTAGAGAAATTTCCTGCAGCCGAGGCGTGGTCTCCATTCAGAAACACATTTCTCCTATAGATTATCGATTCTTCAACACATGGCCAGCTCACAGTCATTTCAGGTTGCTTGTCCTAGAAAAAATAGTTTCATTTTTTATGTGTAATAGTCGCGAAAACTTTTCTTATGTCTCGACACATTCAATGTACCTAATTACATTGAACACCAAAGCATTTATAAATATAGTACTGGTCAAAGTTTAAATGTGCAAAACATAAGAATTACAAAACTGTTTCCGTAGACTATTCGACTGTAATTACAATATGTATACAATATGTATACACATTTCGAATTGTATACATATTAAGGTACGTATGTATAGTGGACAAATGTACAAGGCTACATCGATAAGAACTTCACTGTCTCTGTCGATAGAATATTATGTATATATAAATATTTTTGTTGTCATTTTGTAATAGCATATAAAACTTAGTCTAAATCTTAGACTAAACACAGACTCGTCATACGCAAGAGATAACTATCGCACTGGTTTGTTGTGTTTACAAAGTTTAATTAATATATCTCCACCAAAGGTTAGAAACATAAAAAACGTTTAGAATTTACCAACGTATATAATGTTCTATTTAGTTGACATTAACTTGCTATCTAAAGAACATTTTCTTTAGATTAAAAGTTAATAGTAAGTAGGTAAATAAGTCACAGCGGTGGTAGTCCAGCGTTAGAGCAGTTGCTTCTCAAGAAGGCGACGATTTGAATCTCTGTGGCAGCATGTACCAGGGTTCTTGCTGATGCAGGTCTTTTATACATCAGCAGATGCTGATTTTTTGACCTTATCGTCAGCGGATACTCGCATGAGTAGGGTGATGATTTTAGATTTTAGGTGTTTAAAAAAAACGCGAAAAATGTACATCCTTACTGAATCTACCTACATGACAAAGCTTTCTATTTTCTTTGGTATTGTAATAAAATATAATTTCAATGATTTTATGACATTTATTAATTATTTTGTTTATTAATAAAATAATCATGAAGACAATCAATCTGCCTAGCGTAATTGTTGTGGAATTTTATCAAAGTTTTATGTTAAAAACAACAGCTGAGCTGTTTTTCGACTTACAGTCTGTTTCTGGAAGGTTTGTAAATTATTCCAGCGTGCCTCTTAGGTCATGACACGACTCGAACATCCGCATCGATGAATGCTGATGCTGATGCGGATATTTTAATTTATGCTGATATTCTTATCATCCCTTGTATGTACCTATAACTTTGATTATTTGTTCTTATTTAAGAGCTAAGCTCTTGTTGATGGAGTAAACGCCAACGCTTTTTACTTTTAAAAACTGTGTAAGCAATGGCTCCTATCTGCACAGAAATCGAGCAACAACTGGTTCCGAATTAAACCACTAGCAGCACAAAATTTTAAATTTTAGGTTAAATAAATAAAAATAAAACAAGGAACTTTATACGGACAGCCTTTAAACTTTAACTTATTACTTAGGGTAGATATATCATTGGTGTACACTCCGCATATCAGCCTGGTGCAGCAAGCGAACAGCTAGCTACAGGTGAAGACTGAAAATCAGCAATGCTGAGTCTAACTTCTTTGTCCACAACTCCACATCACTCAACCGTACTTTTTATTTTTAATTATTGCGATTTCTATGTTTTGTGTAGAAATAAACGGCTTTATATTTTATTTTTAACCATTTTTTTTTCACGCACACACTCAACATAGCCCCGCACTAGGGAAACCCTGTGTCGCGAGTGCCATGAACATGGACACCGAAAGTCACGAGGGAAATAAATGTAGGCCATACAAATATTTCTCCCGGCCCGGGAATCGAACCTAGGACCTTTGCGTAGCAGTACGGCATGGTAATCGTTCGGCCACAGAGGCAGTTAAATCTTTACTTTCAGCGTTCTCACTTCGAGTTCCAGATTTTGTTTTTTTTTTTGATACTTGAAATTGATCTGGCTGATATCACGATTAGGGCTTGCATGACCGATCCGGTTTCTAAAATATTGACTTCCAGTGCTGGGCGTAGTTCAGTATCGGTACTCCCGATATTTCCGGTACTTCTTGAAAAGCTTAAACCTGTACATAAGTATGCTTTTTCAGGGGTACATAAATAATAAAGAAAAACTTCAATCCCTAATCAAACTAAAGGTTTAAATTTTTATTAAATTATTTTTTTATGTGAAATTACTCCACTAATTTGTTATAACTATTAATACAACGATCGAACACTCAGAAAAAATTCCTTCGATCCGGCCGGATTCGAACCGACGTCTTCTAGCATCAATCAATCAGCCTATTGCAGTCCACTGCTGGACATAAGCCTCCCCAAGTGTACGCCATAGTGCCCGATCACCCGATTTCCGCATTCAACCACTACCCGCGACTTTCTTTAGACGTTACGTTTGCCGAGACATGGTCTCCACTCGAGAACCCGTCTACTCCATTGGTCATCGGTTCTGCGACAGATGTGGCCAGCACACTGCCACTTGAGCTTGCTACATTTCTGGACGATGTCCACAACTTTAGTCTTATAACTTCGGATTTTGTCCTTTAACGAGATACCCAACATGGACCTTTCCATAGCTCGCTGAGCGACGTGTAGTCCGTGAGCCAGTTTTACAGTCATATTCCACGTCTCGGCTCCGTAAGTCATGACCGGTAGGACGCATTGGTTGTAAACCCTGATCTAGCATACCGTGCCTTTAGGTACTTTAGGAGGAACACTCAGAAAAAATATTTCGATCCGGCCGGATTCGAACCGACGTATTCTAGCATACCGTGGCAGACGCTATACCAACTAAACCACGGAACCAACCAGCGGGTCTCAAGAATTGTTCTATGTGCTTATTGTCTTGTCTTTGTATTTACCTTTACAGCTACCAGCGGTATTATGGATTACAGAATGCAAAATAGGCGTTGAAAAACCATAAACAAAGATCTGCAATAAGCACAGAAAAATTCGTAAGGTCTGGTGGTTCGTTTGGTAGCTCGGTTAGCAGAGCGTCTGGCACGGCATGCTTGAAAGCGCTGGTCCGAATACAGCTATCGAAGGAATTTTTCTTAAGTGTTCGATCTTTGTATCAATAATTATAACAAACTAGTGGAGCAATTTCACTTTCAAAAATTATTCGTAAACATTACTTAACACTGGATTATCACTTTGTCTTGTGCACACATAAAACACTCGATGTGTTTTTCTATTACCACTTAATATTAAGAGCGATATCTGTCTTTTCAACTGCGTGGTAACCCGTGTGTAAAACAGCGTGAGCTTTGTCCGAGTCTTTTCCATCCAGCCAATCAGCGTAAAGCTTGTTAGCTAGTTTGTTCTCTGTGGGTATCGCTTGGGGCAGCTCTGCGTACAGCTGTTCAAGCTGTTGGACTAATTCACGACTGCTTTCACCTGACACTGGTCGTATTTGAGCTCCCCCGTTTAGGCAACCTGTTAGTAAAAATAATAATAATAACGTAATAACGTACACACTCAACATAGCCCCGCACTAGGGATACCCTGTGTCGCAGGTGCCATGGACACACACGTAGACAACCACAAATTACACCCAAACTCACGTGAGAAACAAATGTAGGTCATACAAATATTTCTCCCGACCCGGGAATCGAACCTGGGACCTCTGCGTGCCAGTCCGGCATGGTAACCGGTTGGCCACGGAGGCAGTTATAACATATAGATAACTACATCAATTAACTGATCTTGAATTAGGAAATGAGAACGAGAGCAAAGGAATTCACTCCATTGTAAAACCAAGAACACATAGACCGAAACCAATTTAGAAAAGTTCATTTTTAAATTGGTCCTATCGGTAATCGAACCCGCTAGCGCCCACAGTGTTAAAGAGGCTCAAAAATTCTTTAGACGCACTTATTCTGAGAACCTTATGTTGCCAAGTTAGTGCTAACTTGTCAACACCTCACGAGTACCTTGCTCGCTTTAAGTAACTCACACTCACAATCTAGGCTAAGAAAAGTTATTGTTTATTGCATAATTATATAAATTGCTTTCGTAAAACATCAAGTAAAGTAATTACCAACCTGATGGGCAAGCCATGACCTCAACATAGTGGTAGAGCGACTTTCCTCTCTTTAATTTCTGCACCAGATTCTGAATGTTCCTGAACCCGTTCGCTATTGCAAACTTTAATACTTCTTTGCCGTCTTTCACTAGTGTTACCTCTCTGAAATCTGGATTCCTAAGAAGAGAAATACATATGCAAATTAAGATCTGCGAATGGTTGCTGGCAACAGATGAATGCGACAAGAGTGGACTGGCCGAAATTGCGCACATTGAGGGAGTCCTATTCCAGCAGCGGACTGCGATAGGCTGATAACTGATCACCTATAAAAGCTTAGGCCATAACCCATACTGGTCCAATGCTGTCCCTATCTACTGACCCGAGAGATAGGGTTTTCCGGAGATACTACGGGCTCGACGGCAAGACCAGGGTACGGCGGACGTCCGGGCCAAGCCTTCCGCCAGTGATACGCCTTTGCGGGCGTCTCTGGCGGACCCGGACTTGGGTAAGGACTCGCTGGGGTTTGTGGTTTGTGGCAGAGACGGATATGTTTGTCTGCTCCGGTTTTTTCTTGTGGACGTCTGTCTCGTGAGCAGTTAGCGCGTCTTAGTAGCGGTCTTGTTGAGGGCCTGTATGCGAGGAGACGCGCGGGACACGTGAGTTGCCCTTTAAGTTGGAAGCTATGTCCGGGCATTGTCGCAGGACACTGCGACTGGCATCTCCGGCACTAGCTCGGAGAGCTAGTAGAGGATAAACTAGATATTCTCCGGTCCCTCCAGCCGCTTAGGTTATTGGGAACTGGAGAGACGTCGTTTTTCGTCGTCGGGAAGTGAGCGTGTCTTACAGCTCTCTAGCCTCTCGAAGAACCGGATGAAGTCAAGTGACAGAGGTCGGTGACAGCCCTGTGCACTGGCTGATCTGGGGCCAGAACCTGAACTTGTAAGGTTCCTGTGCGCGCATAGGTTATAATGTCCTTCTCGTATGCCCTGAGGGTAGGTAGGGAGGGTCACTATAATCAAAACTAACGTAGAAAGATATGGTGCTTGGTCCAAAGCTTGTACCCTATCTACCGACCAGAGAAACAGGTTTTTCCGGAGAGACTACGGGCTCGATGGCAAGACCAGGGTACGGTGGGCGTCCGGGCCAAGCCCTCCGCCTGTCATGCGAGTTCACAGGCGTCTTTGGCGCACCCGGACTTGGGTATGGACTCGCCGGGGTTTGTGGTTAGCTGTAGGGACGGATACGTTCGTCTGCCCCGGTGGTGTGTGGCCGGGGCGTTCGTCCTATCCTACCTACCTATCTGGAAAATAGGGAGGGTGCTGTACGTGCACCCGGGGCGGCTCACCTAAGGCACTAGCATTACAGAGAACCGGTTGAAGTCTGTGTAAACGTGCTGTCCCGGGGTTAGGACCTGACTTAGATGGTCCCTGTGCGGGTTCGCTCGCACCAGTCATAGTGCCCTTCTCGTACGCCCTAAGGGTAGGTAGGGAGGGTCACTATAATCAAAAGTAATGAAGAAAGATATGGGGCTGGTCCAATGCTTGGTTAATCCACGTTTCCTAGAGAAATTTTCATAAAACTTAACTCCTAAGTAGCAGTAGACCTCCTTGTGACTTGTGTCTTATCTTTGTTTTTGGTTTTTCGCGACTTTTTAACATATTTTTGCTGTCAAATAATTTTAGTAGACTCCCCAATAAAGTGCAGAATACCAAAAAATATAATGGCAGTTGAATAGCAGCTCGATGGCTAACCACAGACAAGCCACTACCCTTAACTTTTATCAGAATACCGAACGTACAAAATCCTGCCATTGGCACTCTATATTCACGCACAACTGAGATGATATGAAATAGGTCTTAAACAATTTTAAAAGGGAATTCCCCGTGCTATGACTCGCAGACCAACAGAATTTATACCGGGAACTCTGAGGTCGCCAAAGTAGCCAAAAACGGTCTAAAAGACAGCAAAAAGTAAACAATATAGTTGTGGCAAATAGAATTAATTAAAACTTAAAACGTATTTATAAACATCGTATGTTTTATATTGCGACAGAGGTGCAGGGTCAAGCGCCGGGCGGCGCGGGCGCCGCGTCGCTGTGTGGCGCCCTCAGCATTGTTTAGCAATAGGTCTAATTAGGTTTACTTATAAATAAATCCTTTATTCCGCAGAGAACAGTCCAGAATTCTAAATACCTACCTACTATTCCAATACCTATTAAGGGAACTTATACACGGGTACTTTGATCAAATAGGCAATTAGGTCATGGTTTAGTAGCTGTAGAGTATCTTGTGAAAGAGTTCGTCCAGGGAAGTACTGCCTTACCTATTTCTGCCGTCAAGCAGTAGTGTGAGCATACTGCGACCCGGTTTCGAAGGGTAAGGGAGCTGGTGTAATTACGGGCATATGGGACTTGTCACCTTATGTCTCAGGGTGTCGGGCATAGTGGCAGTGCTCCTCAGATCTTTGCGATTTAAAGCTCAAGTGGCACTGCAACTGTTATTTTATTTTTATATTATTCTAATTTATTTTCAATATTTTTAGAAAACTTACAGCTAGGTAACAAGAATATAATAAATAATACACGCCTGACAGGCCAGTATATGTATGCTGAGGGCTAATTAAAAGTTTCCACAGATAAATATTTACAGTGGTAGTAACAAACTACAAAGTAAGTTGCCAACTTAAGGAAAAAAAACATAATAAGTAAAAATTTCGAAAATAAAAACGTTAAACGGTTATAGTATCTATATATTTGAAAAAAAAAACATATCACTGAGTAAGCGTTTTAGTTTACTTGTAGTGGTGTCGAACAAGTCCACCTCACCTTATCTATTAACTAAGCAGTTAAATGAGCGAGACGCTCTATTTAAAAATACATTTTGTCTATAATTTGTCCTAACCCTAGGAACGTAAAGTGTGATAGGATTTCTCAGTGCAACCCTGTCTGTGCGTAGTCCTATTTGCTCAAGGAGTTCAGGGCAACCGACAGTGCCGTTTGCTATGTTAGTTAGGTAAGTCAAATCAGCCGTTTTTCTCCGTTTGTATAATGGCAGAAAGAGAAATTTACGACACTTAGTCTCATAGTCTGGCAGAAATATACCGGCTCGATACTGCAAGTAACGTAGAAATCTCTTTTGGATACCTTCTGTTCGTGCGAAATATATATCATAATGAGGATTCCACATCTGGGAGGCGTATTCAAGATGGCTACGTACGTAAGAACAAAAAAGTATTTTAAAAGTTTTAATTACTTTTAAACTCCGACGACATTCTTAACACAAAACCTAACGAACGAGATGCTTTTTTGACAATATTATCAATATGCCGATCAAACAACAATTTACTATCAAAAGTTACCCCAAAATCTTTAATCGAGTCTACTCTAGTTAGCGAAGCATTATAAAACGTGTATTTATATAATATTTTTGTGGGTTTTCGAGTATAGGTACCCACGTAGCATTTTGGAACATTAAGGTCCAATTTGTTTACAGTACAGTAACTTTGAAATCTGATATGATCATCCTGAAGAACGTGGGCGTCATGTATAGCCTTAAGTTTATGTGAAATTTTCATGTCGTCGGCATATAAAAGTATTTTAGAGTTCAGAAAATAGGAAGCGATATCATTTACAAAAATTATGAAAAGTAGGGGTCCTAGTAATGAGCCTTGGGGCACACCGGAGGGGATGTCCATAGGCAAAGATGAGTAACAACCTAAAAGTACTATATGACATCGATTTCGGACTTAAGAAGAAAACCATCTAAACAAGTTTCTTTTTATACCCAATTTTTGTAGCTTTTCTAACAATTTAATTTGATCGACTCGATCAAAACACTTGGAATAATCCGTATATATAAATCAACTTTTGACGGTTCAGACATATACGTAGAAAGAGATTCAACACAAAGTAAGAGATTCGGGACTACTTTCCTACCTCTCAGAAAACCGTGAAGACCTTCGCAAACTGGCACAACTTCGATATTGACCTATAATTTTCTACCTTATTTTTAGGGCCCTTTATGTGAATGGGAGTGATGAAGGCAGATTTCCAGATGCTTGGGACGATGCCTTCAGAAAGAGAGCGGCGGTACAGCATAGACAGAGGAAGAACTAGACTCGTTGCACAGTTAACTATTAATATTGCGGGAATGTTGTCTGGGCCTGTAGATTTCGTTAAATCTAAAGATTTCAATAATCTTAAAACATTTGTTTCAATTACTTCAACAGTAGATATATCAGCAGATGAGTCGGGATAAGCAATTGAAGTGGAATCTATTAGTGTGTTAGGAAAGTGGTGATTTAAAAAAGTGGAATGAAAATATTCCCCAAACAAGTTACAAATTT
The DNA here is from genome assembly GCF_003589595.1 of Hyposmocoma kahamanoa. Lineage (NCBI taxonomy): Eukaryota > Metazoa > Arthropoda > Insecta > Lepidoptera > Cosmopterigidae > Hyposmocoma > Hyposmocoma kahamanoa. Next base: position 8,240 of record NW_020653648.1, on the reverse strand, counting down.
CGTGACCTTCATCAGACGAGCGGTTATCATGTTCAAGCATAGACGGGTACGATTTCGACTGGTTTTTACTTTTTATAAATGACCAAAATGCACGGGGATTTTCTTTTATGTACTTTTCAATATTTGAAATATAGGTATTGTAGATAGTTTCCTCCATCTCATGCGCCCTCTTACGCAATGAGACGAATCAATCACGGTCGTAAGCATTGCCATAAGTTCTATATTTTTTGTGAAATTTCGTCTTTTTTCTTAATAATTTAATTAAGGGTCGCTTGTACCATAACGGATACTTACGGGAAGGCGAAACTACAATACTGTTAATATATTTGTCACGCAAGCTATAAATAGTGTCATAAAAGAACAAGACCGCTTCTTCGATACTTCGACTATTAAGCGCAGAGCGCCAATCGACAGCATACAGGTATATATAGAATTAAAATCACCAGTATAAGGGCGCGGTTTAATTGTATGTAATTGAACAAATTCTACAGTAGCTACTACAGAACGGCGATGAGAATCTTCTGGGACAAGCGGACGATCACATGTGTTAACATAAACAACATTATTAGAAAAAATAAATCCAAAATCCGACCATAACCGTTGTTCACAAGAGAGTTATATTGTGAGAGAGAACATGTATTAAAATTATCTATTAATTGTAACTGGTGACGGCCTTGAAGGTTGGAAGGGATAAGATATATTCCATCATACTATCTACAGTCCACGAGACGAAAGGCATATTAAAATCGCCAAATATGATTATTCTGTTTAAAGGGTTGCGTGATTCAATTTTAGTCACATTAAATGTAAAATTAGATAGCTGAACCGACATCGAGTTACCCGAGATTCTGATCACAAATGTAAACTACACCAGTATGCATTTTGTAAGTAGATCTAGAATTACGGTTTTTCAAAGATAAGGTGACCCATAGATCCTCAGCGCTTGAAGACAATCAGCGCACAGCAATCAGAGCCCCGTCCCCCATATTCCGGCCAGTCGATTCATAATTCCGATCATGTCCTCAAGACTATAAAACGATCGTCAAACAATTCAACAATTCACTATTATGAAAGCTATCGTTTAGCCAGGTCTCCGTGTGACAAATTATGTCATACGAACATAAAGAAATATTTCCAAGGAATGTCGTGGATTTAGTTCTAAGACCGCGTACATTTTAATAATAGACTCTAAATGGGCTCATTCTTAATAGGACAGTGTATTAGCATATGAATAGATTTAAAAATATGTTATGGATATGCATGTCGGTATCATAAAAAAATATATATCATTTTAATGGTACTGTCGCGTCCAGCCTTCATATCATGTGATCAGCAGACTGATTGGCCACAAAAGTCAAACTAGATTGACAGAAATTCATAATTATCGACTTTCTTTTAGACAAAAGACGGTGAAGTCGTGTGTCTGATGGTAAGCTAAACGCCTGTCCATAACTGACGCAGTGCTATATAGAGCTTTAAATCGCAAAGATCTGAGGGGCATTGCCACTGCGCCCTGAGACATTTGAAGTCTCATGTGCCTATAATTTCACTAGCATCCTTACTTACCTTTACTTACCTTTCAAAACCTGAAGGCTCACATTATTGCTTGGCGGCAGAAATAGGTAACGCACTCTTTGACAATGAGTTCTACTGCCACAATTATTGACAATCATAATTCATTTATAGTGAAAACATGGGTTGTATAGAAGTTGATCTGAGAAGACGACTTCCCCAAAACTTATTGTACAGACAGACCGTACAGGTACTGGAAGGTGTTTTCGCTTTTATGTTTACAAAGTGAGTTGTAACTTATACTACGGAAATGGCGTGAGTCCTTGACCAAATACAAACTTATGTCAATTAATCGTGAATTTGTTTGTTCAGACAGGAAAATATGCTTTATTTACTTCACTGAATACATATCAATTACACATCGAGCATATAACCAGAAATAGAGACGAAATGTCATTTAATTTGTTTGAAAACTATTCTGCCATATAATTACTGTGACAACTGCGCTCCGATTGGCCAGCCCGAGTTCGAAACAATTGACGGGTGTCGTCAATTGTTTCACTTGAAATCGACCAGTTTAACTTGAGCTTTGCTATAATCGACGAAAATTGCAAAATTACATATTTCATATTTAATTACCGATGAAAATTGATTCCGTTTATTTTATAATTAGATGTTTTGCTGTTTTTCCCCACACCACCGAATGAAACAGAACGCCATTGTTAGAGATAATATCTTTTGATATTTTATATTTTCCGAGATTTGATATTTATAACTGATGAGATACCAGGAATGTATGGCCGTTATTTCGTCTCTATTTCTGGTTATATACTCGATGCAATTACATTATGTTAATTTTAAATAGAAAACCACCGTGAGACTCATTAACTAAATAAGAGTCTATACGACCTCAAATGGCTTTGGTTGGTTACGCATAACAGCGAAAGTGTTGAATCAATAACTTTGGAAAAAATATATAGTAAAATTGATTACTATACGGTGTGAAAACACAATTCCTAAAAATTATCACGATGGAAAAAAAACACAAACTCGCCTCGAAATTTTCACAAGAAAACCGCTGTATTCAACAAGTCTTTACACATACCAATAATTTTTTATATCAACTTGTGACGGTGTGATCTCCTTACACCGTCATTTCACCTCTTTGTATCGCCTCTCTCCGCTTGTATCCTATCATTTTTTATTTTACATGCATTGACTTACAATTATATGGACGTCGGGTCCGCGCTAAAAAGTGTCCGAGCTTATAGGGCGTTAAAATCGTATACAGAGCGTCATTCACGCTTTAGTCTTCGTTTGTTCGACTGACAGCGAAGCAAGCAAAATTAGACAGTACTGCGATGACATTACAATTTAAATTCAACGTTTTAGCTTTTTCATATTCCTTTACATATCACTACGTTTAAATAGGTTGACTTGGGACATTTTTTTCGTGGTTTTTGTATTAGACCCGTCGTCCATATAATTGTAAGTCAATGTTTACATGTATTTAAATTTTAAATTTGAATTGTGCCATCTTCCTTCACTTTCTCATTTTGTTTTTGTACCACGGTCACTCCCAGCTCGACCGCCACAGCAGTCGGAGCTGTTAATAAGCTAATCATGTGTGGTAATTTATAAGTCTACAGCATTTATGTATCTATTTCTGTAATTCAGTTTCTCGGCCCATTTAGGGGTAAGTGCCTTAATAATAAAGTGTAGGGAGTGTTTTATACTGTTATACCTGTTTTTTTATATTTACCTTTATATTGTTACAGCCTTTCTTTAAACTTTACTTCTTTAATAAATTTTGTGGACCGGAAGTTTCCCATTTCATTGCCGTGAACCTGTTCACGGCTAGTTAGGGTTACAACCCTTTCAAACTGAACTAAATAGGACACGTATAGAATCCGATATACATTTCTCAAATAGCTTCAATTTCGTTTGTAAAAAAATAAATTTTGAAATAAAACCAGTGTCTCTGCCTCTCGACCCGCGCAATAGAACCGATTCAGTACGGGAAAAATTTGAATTCAAGCTAAGGTAGTATCGATTGACATGGAGAACAAATGCGCACTAATTTCTATAAAAAAAAAAATAACAGTTAGTTACCTGAGATTCTTATAAACAAGTGGCACATCACTTTGTCCAAATAGCTGTTCAGCCGCGTACAGAAACACGAGGTCAGCGTATCCCCCTGATCCTGAGCCTGTGTGTCTTCTGACCATCGGCGATCCTTCGCTGCTCCAAGGCCAGTCCAGGTCTATATTTGGCATGTCGCTGAGTGGTATTCCGTTGGTTTCTAGCATTTGTTCTAGTTCAACTGTTGAAGAGGTACATTGTTATGAGTGATGCAACGGAAGTGTCATAACGGAAACAGAAACGCAACCAGATCTCAGGAGTAAATCTTAGCAGAAACAGAAACGGAAGTTGAAGCGGAAGTGTAAATACTATAAAAATCTCAACGAAATAGATTCAAACAGAGTTTGTTTTTTGGTTTCATAATTGGATTTTTTGCCAGCACTTAGATAAAAAAATGCACTTAAAACAACACAAAACTGATAAAACCCACGCGCCCCACCGCCCAGCAATATGCGCACGCGCGTGATCCATTTCGAAGCTTATAAACTTCCGAAAGAACTTCCGTCATAAAAGTTACAGAAGCAAAAACGGAAACAGATGTAAAAAGTTTACGGAACTTCCGCAGTTGCGGAAGCAGATGCAGAGGTCTGTTGCATTACTAATTGTTATATGGTTTTCTTTACAATGTTTAAATGAAAAGACTAATCTCATACTTTGTCAATGTTAGCAAGTTCTTTGTAGTAGCTGAAATTTTCAACACTCATGTTATTAAGGTAAGCTAGTCCTTCAAATTAGCTGAATTTGTAAATGCGTGTGTTATCAGAGTCAGTGAGTTTTTCAAAATAGCTAAACGTGCCAATGCCATTGTAGTCAATGTAAGTAAGTTTTTAAAGACAGCTGAACTTGTCAATGTTCGTGTTTGCTGTGTAAGTGTGTGCGCGAGCGGGTGTGTAATGGAAGATATAACAACAAATAATCTTTTTTTACTTGGTACAATAACATTTGATATAATTTCTAAAGATATAATCACTCACTGTATATAATCAACCAAATCTATAACAACAAAACGCATAATTTCAATGTGTATAATGAACCTTCAGTATAACAAACATTAGATATAATTATTTTATTTTTTATTTTATTTTATTTTAATAATTATAATTGTCATTAAGTGATATAATGAACAAATGGTATAAGTACTACCAGTATAATGTATTAAATAATATAACACAATATTATATTATATTATTGAAGCGCCCTACAAGATTTTTTTTATTCCATTATTGTTTTTGTATAGCTTTATGTGCTTTTAGTGTTATACAATATATTTATTAAAACTTTAAGCAGAATATTCAATTGCATATACTAATCTAAGGTAAACTCACATGTGGAGGTCGAACCAACTAGTAAATGCAAACAAATTCGATTCTGGCAGATTTGTCATATACTAACCTAACCTAAACCCAGAGGAGGAGGTCGAACCAACTAGCAAATGCAAACAAATTCGATTCTGGCAGCTTTGTCATATACTAACTTAACCTAAACCCATACGAGGAGGTCGATCCAACTAGGAAATGTGTTTGCATTCGGTTCATTCACCGTTGCACCTAAACACCACTGGAATTATATTAATATTTTTTATACACATACACATTCAACATCATACTCAGTGAATGAAAAAGTGAAATCTGAAGTGTTTATATAAAATGAACATTATGCCATCGCTATATTTGATTGAAAGTTGTTATATCAATCATCTATTATACCCAGTGACCTTTATATCATGCAAGTCATATGTCAAATGTCTGTATACCATAAATTAATTATATCTGTTGAGCGTTATATCGACTACAAATATGTCATTTATTGTTATATATTACGAATCGCACTCTTGCGCGAGCACATACTTTTTGATAGATTTTATAGTTTTATTCCTTTTAAACTTGTATTCTTTTTAATGTTATATTTATGTTATTCAGATGTCCCATTCAAAACTAATAAATTTAACTAAGTAATTTGTCAATGCTCGTGTTGCCAATGTAAGTTCGTATTTTAAAATCGCTGAACTTGTTAATACTCGTATTGTCAATGTAAGATAATGTTTTAAAATAGCTGAATTTGTCAATGTTCGTGTTGTCAATGCAATTTAGTTCTTTAAAATAGCTGAACTTGTCACAGCTCGCGTTATGGATGTTTGTTCCTTTAGCTCGAGTTATTTAAAAAAAAAACTAAACTTGTTGTTGATAAGACTTTAAAATTGCCCATCATGAATAAGTTCCATATCACAACCCAAATGTTAACGGCCTTGTAAAATATATACTTACTGGCAGTAATAACACAATCGACGTCATGACAATTTAAAATGTCGCTATAGAAATCTTCCCTGGACGCTTCTAGCTTCTTGTCGTAACACGGCATAAACGTGACGTGGTATATTTCGGCTGGCGTCACCTCTTTTAGCTTCGAGAGATGCTGCTTGACCAATGAACCCATTATTTGTTGAGGCGACTTTGTAGTCGAAATATAAGGTAGTATGAAGGAGCCGTGTGTTTTTTCTGCGTAGCACACCCAACCTAATAAAAAATAATATTGTTTATTATCATTGACTTACAATTATATGGACGTCGGGTCCGCGCTAAAAAGTGTCCGAACTTATAGGGCGTTAAAATCGTATACAGAGCGTCATTCACGCTTTAGTCTTCGTTTGTTCGACTGACAGCGACGCAAGCAAAATTAGACAGTACTGTGATGACATTACAATTTAAATTCAACGTTTTAGATTTTTCATATTCCTTTACATGTCACTACGTTTAAATAGGTTGACTTGGGACATTTTTTTCGTGGTTTTTGTATTAGACCCGTCGCCCATTTATTTGTAAGTCAATGTTTATTATAGACATTTGTCGACACCAAAGACAAAAATAAAACACAAATTCGACAAGTTAACAAGGAACATTGATTATCCAGATCATAGGTTTCCAAATTTTTTGGCTCACCGCCCACTTAAACTTGATAAAAAATGTCAACGCCCACTACAAGAAATAATTCAAAACACGTATTATTTATTTTAACTGAACACAAAAATCACAAGAATTACAGAAATTCTATACATGTAGTGTAGTTTATATAGATAATTCGGAACAGCATCAACGCCCCCCATCGCTACCGTCCCCCTTGGACTCTTCAGCCCAATGGGGCGGATTAAAGGCTGATTCATGTTTGACCGTGCCGGGGCTGGGCTGTGCTCCGGTCGTGACACGGCCAGACATCTATGTTATACTTTTGTATGAACTAATTCATGTGAGACCGGGCCGAGTCCGTGTTCCGGTGGGGGTTCGGTGCCCGGTCTAACATGAATTAGTTAATACAAAAGCATGACATAGATATTTGAGCGTATCACGGCCGGCACACGACCGAAGCACCGAACGCTATAACTTGGACCTTTTCAAGGCAAGAGTGAATAGGCTTTATTTAGGTGTGCATGTTACATGTTCGACATCATCGTCACATTTTCATCGGGTGAGATGGGGGTCAAATTCGCACCTTTTTTGTATAAAACAAAAGGGCGTTCCCTAGTTCGGTTCCAAGTAAATATCAATGACTTGTCATACCCAATTACCTGGACAAGAACTAGCAAGCATTGGCAAATGCTTAGCTGCAGGATTGTTCTGTTGCTCTTGGTAGCGCTGTACAAACTCCTGTTGAACCTCCAACAAAGACAGGTCCTCGGCCACCGTCATATCGAGCACCAAGTCTGCGCCAAGGCTTTTCAGGTAACCTGTAACACACTTGAGAATTTTAGTTTCTAGTTAAATTTCGGATATCGTTAACATACATTGCATGGTGGTAGCCAAAACAGGAATAATTTTGTAATCGTGTCTTGTTTAATTTAACATAAATTAGTAGAATACAATAGAAGCGTTTATTTCATATTATCAATGTCACGATAATACAATTTGAAACTCAATGTCAAGATAACATGATTGTCAATAATATAACCGACAATCATTGACCTACCAATAATGGTTACAATGTATAGCAAAATATTTAATGTTCAATGGCTAATTAAAATCTTTTAAGTTACAATTTCTTTAAAAAGAAATTCATACATCAGGGAGTCAGTTCAAATAGCAGTAGACTATCTTGTGAAAGAGTTTGCCCAGGATAGTACTGCCACCTTACCTATTTCTGCCGCCAAGCAGTGATGTCATCATTACTGTGTTTCGGTTTTAAAGGTTAAGGGTGTTGGTGAAATTACAGGGACATGGGACTTGTCAACTTATGTCTCAAGGTGACGGGCGCGATAGCAGTGCCCTTCAGATCTTTTGCAACAGTTATGGATAGGCACGTTACTAACAGAAATTCAATATAAGACCAATTTTCTTTTGGACAAAAGACGATGAGGGCAGCTCATACCTAACTTTTTTTATGATATTAAGTGACGACATAAACAAGTCGTCCGCCTGATGGTAAGCGACACGCGGACAGGCGTAGGAGTTGCGGTGCCCCTCTGAGCTTTAAATCGCAACGATCTGAGGGGCACCGCCCGTCACCTTGAGACATAAGTCGACAAATCCCATGTGCCCGTAATTTCACCAGCAGCACCCTTACCCTCCATAACCGAAACGCAGTAATGCTCATTTAAC
>NW_020653647.1:0-34162 GCF_003589595.1 Hyposmocoma kahamanoa | reverse complement strand
CAACTCGCCGTCAGACGCAATGCAACTGTTCAGACCCGACCTCCAAATGGCAACTCCCGAACACGAGTCGGAACACGGTAAAAACCATTTGGCGACTCGACTGCGTCGGGAGGGTGGTGACTAGCCACGGCCGAAGCCTACCACCAGTAGTTATTGCTCTTTAGCACCACCCAGGGGTCACTTGTAGGGTCTCAAGGGTAAACCTACGGAAGCGAGCAACATCAACCCCCACGTTACGTTTTTACTTAAATGAGCATCCTGGGCACGCGGGCGAGGCTGGCTTGAATTTGGTCCACGCGGCGGCCGCGCGATCATTCAGAGAAATTCAAATGTTGTAGGCTACTAAATATAATTTAGATTCGCCATTAATGTAGGCGTGGCGATGTCGGCAGCCGCGCGGCAGCCGCGCGAAGACTTTCGCCTCATGTAACTGAGGGCTTATCAGTTTTGTGTAGTGATTAGTGGTTAACAGTGTTGATGACAATTGTGTCATATTTACATTACATATGTAATATAAAAAGTGTAAGTCTTAATTATGTCTACTGTTTGTGCACCCAAATAACTTAATAAAAAAAAGTATTTTGATGGAATGTAACACATCTAATGCATTGTTCCAAGAGGTTATAATTGCAGCTATCATTTAAATTCAAGCCACACAATCAATTATAGTTCAATTTGTTATTGTTTACTTCCCACACTTGAGTATTGTGTGAGTAAGACCTATAATTAAATTAACGTTTTCAATTGCTTGTTGTTAAGAAAAGGCAGTTTGTCATCATGTCATATATTTATATAAACTTCAAGGAAATAAATATACAGAGTAGATAATAGCTGCTTTAGAAATATTAGTAATAGTAGAATAAATGTATTACAATATTTATTCTATTGATTGTAAAACATGATATTTTTTTGCGTGAAAATACTTCACTAGTAGGTCAATGACTGTTGTAGTTTATTTTTATTGTTGAACAAAGATGTCGGCTGAGTGAGAAGGTTCATAAATCTCTCACAAGATGTCGCTTGCGACGTTGAAAGCTGAAAAAACCCAGTATGAAGATGAACAAGATGCATAGAATCATTTAGCTTATATTAACTTGACCTGTAGCTCAGTCTGCAGAGTAGTGTTATGGTACAGCGTGGCCATAGGTTTAAGTCCTGTAAGGTCGAAGAAAAAATTGAAGAAGCAATTTTTCGAAAAAATTGTCGAGAAAATCGGCTCAGTAGAAGTTGGTCAAATTTAATAAAATGTTATTCATGTAATAAAATGCTAGTGAACGAATGTTGAATTTTAACGGCTTTTTTACCGTAGCGCCTGTGAGAAACCTATGAACCCATTTATAAAGATTAACTAACACTTCACTATGGTAGCGTCATCATCATTACCCACAGCCCGACTGCTGGGTGTGGACCTCCGTTAGTTTGTTCCATCCACCACAATCTTGCTCCAGTCTCACCCATCTACGGTCCGCGATTTTGGCACTGTCGTCTGAGTATCTTATTGTAGAAAGTTTTCGTAGCTATCTTTTGGCCGAATGGTGGCCATTACTCTATTGGTAACCACCACATTTCACAAAATGTCCTGTCCAATTGCGTTTCAGCTTCGTTATCCGATCTCAAACGTCCTGAACCCTTAGTTCGTCTACGGATTTCGCCTGCCTACACGGCCTACATTTATTTCTCTCGTGACTTTGGGTGTAATTTGTGGTTGTCTATGTGTGTGTCTATTGCACCCGCGACACAGGGTGTCTCTAGTGCGGGGCTATGTTGAGCGTGTGCGTTATTATTATTAAGTCTTTGTGGGTACGACATAATGTTTGAATAATTGGACATAGTTATGCAAACTAGAACCAACCCACAAAATGTCACCTTCGAGATGATTAGATTTTTGCAAAGACAGTGTGAAGAAATAAATGGGTAAGGTATTTGAGACAAACAACGTGAGTTATGTGTAACATTGAGAATGATATAGGGAAATTATATTGTACAGCAATAAATAGAAGACATTATGTATCTTTTTATTTCGTTAACGAGACCATGTTCTAGTTTTTGTAACGAAAACGTTAAAGATCTACAGTACTTCAGTACATGTGACATGGATCCATTTAGCATATTTAAAAAACAACATTGTATGACGTTAAGCAGCATCGTTGTTTTTAGCTATTAAAAAGTTACTTATTTAGGGTTGGTACCCTGAAGGACTTTTATTTTCTCCGTTTTGGCTTGTTATATTACCAGGATCTTGATGTGAACAGGTAAAGGACACGTCTGGTGTTCTACCTAAATACATAACTCAATTTCACTCGAGCTGTGAGTTGGTTCCTGTTTGCATAACTAAGTCCAATTATAAGTGAAAATAGAAGTATTTTCTTTTGATTTTTTTTCAGAGTAAGGTATTAACTCGGGGTTTCTTAACCTGTGGTCCATGTACACCTAAGAGGTCCGTGTAATGAACGCTGGGGGTCCATGGTGAGCCTACCTCACATAACAAATGCATTATATAAAAATTGGTATGCAATATGTTGTGATTAAATACGAGTAGGTACTGTGCGCGTGACCTCTTTCAATTTTCGCACCCGAGAGACGAGCGAGCGACACGCGCGTCAATGCAATCCGCGAGCCTTTCTTCATCTTTTCGGAAAAGATTCCGTAGGCTTTTTGAAATTTTGAAATTTAGAAAAAGGTTAAGAAACCCTGTATTAACCGCTCTTTGTGTATTACGTGAAGGTTAGGTAAATATACTCAGTTTATTCCGATTATAGCTAAAAAATAAAAAAATATAACCGATTGAAAATTTTACGAAGAAGTGCCTGATTAAATTAAAAAAGTAAAAGTTTTTAATGGTTTATTGCCATAATATAAAGGGCAGGAGTTGGCACTTCTTCGTTAAATCTTCAATCGTTTATATTTTTTTAGCTAATGTAGATAGGAAGGGCATACCCTTAATTCGTGAAAGTAGCAAATAGGTAACAATGATTGGTAATACATTCTTCTGGAAAGTCTGCTCCCTTCTTGCTGAACAAGTGGCGACCAGCCATCCTGATATCAGAATGGCTGGTCAATTATTTTTTTAAATTTCTCAGAATATATCAAAAGTAGCAATTATTTAGAAAAGGTAGCAAATAGATAGCAATTCTTGAATATACACTCAGTGCCAGACGCCACAGGCGACCAGCCATCCTGACGGTCACGTCAAAACGACCACCATAACGTGCCGGTACTTTAGCTACGGTACTCCTTATATCCAAACACTACTACATATATTTCTACTCTTTATATATGTCATCTGACTTGAATTCGACTAAAACCATATTTAAAATAATTATCTCATGGTTGTTGCTATGACGACTCTCTGTTATACATAATGCTAATGTTTAAAGTTAGATTCGATAAATATTTCACGCCGTAACATGTCACATTGTGACATGGCTTAGCTAATCACTTAAGTTACAAAGGTAACAGAAGTCTAGGCGGCCTTTTCAATTATGAGCAATTCAAAATCGATTGAACGAGTTTTGTTACGATCAAGTGAGGTTACTCTAGTGTAATGGGGTAGATTCAGAACCCCCGATCCGATTTGATATCGTACGATTTCTTTTCATTTTTATTGACAGCACCCGAATCGAACGTCAAACTGTCGCATTCGAAACCGAACCGAAATGACGTCACACCCGTACGATTACTCGAACTTCTCGACCGGCAAAGGCTTTAAACGTTATTCAGAAGACAGTTATCGAATGAAAGTTACCGAACGTCCTATTGTTTACAAAGAAGAATTAATATGGAAATCTCCTATTATTTTAAATAAACTCTGGATTTTGTTCCATTTTATTAGTTTATTTTAAGACAAGACTAATGCATTCCTATATTTTAGGCCTTCTAAAGTCTTAAAAATGTCTATAAAAGGATTTTCATTTTTCTTATAATGTATTTCACCGACTAACTCCGTAAACACTGTTGGATAACAATATCGTATCCGAACCCGAATCGAACGTTAAACTGAATAGTTCGGAAAGCGCCCTTCGATTCGAGAACGATATCCAATCGAATGTTTCGATTAAAATATTGAAGAGTTCTAAATCAGGGTCCTGATTTGATAATTTATTTATTTCTGTAAAAACACAGGTTGTATAGAACTTGATATCTTTTTACGAAACCAAGTGATGAGACGAACAAGTTGCCCACCTGGTGGTAAGTGCCGCGCCTGTCCATAACAGTTGCAGTACCACTCGGTGCTTTAAATCACAAAGATCTGAGGGGCACTCGAAGACATAAGTTGACAAGCCCCATGTGCCTGTAATTTCACCGTTAAAGTTGACATGTACAAAATATAGTTTCACTGTCTGATCAAACAGACCCAGAAACACATTGAAGGTATATTATACATTTACTCACATGCACTTCAACAGACTAAGCCAGGTGTACATGTTTGTTTAATATCACATAGACGTGCACACATGGATTTATAGTAAGATTATTTTCTCGCTGCAGATTCGGCCATAATTCGGTATTGCGCTCTCTCTCCCACTTACGAGTTGAGTACGGGTAGGTACGGGCTAGGGCATAGGTTCCCAAACTTTTTGTCTTACCACCCACTTAGGCAAGATAAAAAAATTTGAACGCCTATCACCACAAGAAATATTTGAAAACACGTATTTTTTATATTAACTTAACACAAAAAATCACAAGGAAAAAAATTATGTATTTATGTAGTGTAATTTATATAGATAATTCAGGTTTTTTTCAAATGCGGTAGCGCCCACTGGATAACGTCAATTGCTTCGGAGGTCCCCCTCGAACTCTTCAGCGCCCTATGGGCGCTAGGGACCACTTTGGGAAAGTATGGGCTAGGACTTTCATCCCGGTGTCGTTCTCGAAAATTTCGAGTCTCGACAATTTTGGCATTTTCGAGGCTCGGGACTGACGTTTTCAGTCTCGGGAATATCGATATTTTTACACTTAAGTTATTCAATTCAAAAGTATTAAAAATCGACTAAACCCTCAGTTATTCATTATTCTGGCTACATGGACGTGGCAACACTGTAGAGTGCAGCTTAATATAATTTGTGGAGATTTCAGAACGGCAGTAACAAAATCAGATCCTTTACATCTGAAACTGTACTAAACGCCCTTTGTTTCGTAAGTACCCACTATAAAAATGAAAAAATAAAGTTCTTAAATAACTTTTCATTTTATAATTTGTGTTAATAAAGAACTTAATTAAAATATCATGTTTTGACAGCCTAAATGCCTAGTCTTTAAGTATGGAAACCTATCTTCAAAACGGTCTCGAAAGTACGTTTTTCCCGGTATTTTTTCACAGGGTTGTGCAGTAGTGCAAATTTAGTTGTAATAGTGAAAGTAGGCAAGGAAAAAAAATATAAGTGGTTCTGAAAAAGTTTACAATCAGTTGTCGCAACCAAGTATTTGGCCAATGAATACCGAATTTTGCGAATGGATTTGGTTTCGGAGATATAATAAGCAACCGTACAAAACAAATCAGACAAATTGAACTATTTTATCAAAATGTTCGGGGTCTAAGGACTAAACTTAAGCGGTTTAAAATTAACTTGGAAGCGTCAGGTGCAGATTTAGTTGCGGTGACAGAAACAGGTTGCAACGAGTCTATTCAGGATGCAGAAATAGTACCTCCGAGTTATAATATCATTCGATGTGATCGAGCGGACGGGCGTAAGCAAGGTGGCGCGTTTCTCGTGGCCACACACGAATACGAACTACGACAAGTGGAGATACCTGCGAACGTCAACATCGATAGTTATCCGTTTGAACTAGTGGCGGCCACCGTGCACTCGAATAATAAGTTATTGTTTTTATGTTGCGTCGTGTATATACCCCCGAATAGTAAAGATGGGGAGTATATGAATTTGTTTACGTTAATCGAACATTTGTGTGTGAGATATAAAAAAAATATTGTTTTGGGAGATTTTAATTTACATTCAGCTAGTACTAATGTTATTAATTATTTTGAATATTTTATGGCATACTGTGAATTCATTCAGTGTAATGAGGTTCCAAATTGTGATGGACGTCAGTTGGATCTAGTGTTAAGCTCGTTGGGCGGTAGCGAGCGAGTGCGAGTGAGTGGCGCCAGCGAGTCGCTGGTGGCGATAGACGCGTACCACCCGCCGCTTGTGCTGAGGTTGCCAATTGAGGGTCGCGCGTCTAGCGATGGTATTCGAGCTCCACGCGAACCGGTACCATCTCAATGGAATTTCGGTAAGGCTAATTTTTCTCTCATGTATTCGTTAATACCTGCCGTAGATTGGAGTAAATTATATGCGATAACGGATCCGGATGAGTGTGTTAAGTTTTTTTATGACAAGATTTATAAAATAGTGGATATTTGTGTGCCAAAAAGAAGACTAATTCGTACCAATTCTAGGTACAGCTACCCGGAGTGGTACACGGCAGATATAGTTCGCAAAATAGAATTGAAGGGAAAATTGCATGCGCGGTATAAGGCGAGTGGATCGCAATGGGACTATGAAAAGTATTCAAAATGTAGGGCGTCAGTTAAATTATTGTTAGAAAATGCAGAGGCGCAACATATAGCTAAGGTGCAGAAGGAGCTCACTAAAGATCCTAAAGGTTTTTGGAGGTATGTAGGTTTAAAAAAGGGGTCCAAGAAACGTAGGATTACAAAAAACGGGAATATTCTTCCTGAATCAGAATGCGCCAAAGAGCTTGCAGGGTTTTTTCAATCGGTGTACGACTCTCAGGTGCCAAAGCTAGATGTGGATGCGGCAATAACAGCAGCTGGAGCGGGAAGTGAGCGCGTGCATATTGGATATGTGCGTCTGCAGCAGGTGGAAAGAGCTCTAGATCGCCTTAAACCGAAACGGGCAGCGGGGCCGGATGGCTTACCGGCGTTCATGATTAGGGATTGCAGAGCAGTGTTGGCGGAACCCCTGTTGTATATATTTAATCGGTGCCTTCAAACTTCATATTTTCCTAAACAGTGGAAGGTGACACGAGTGGTACCAGTACCGAAGAGTGGCCTAGGTAATGAGGTTAGTGATTTTAGGCCAGTGGCTATTCTATCGACAGCGGCGAAGGTTTTTGAATCCGTTGTGCAGAGCTGCATGTTTAGCCAGATGAGCGTGCTACTGTCGGAGGCACAGCATGGCTTTCGACCGGGTCGCAGTACCACAAGCAACTTGCTTAATTTCGTTACGTATGTAGTACCGAAGGTGGATGAAGGGGCACAAGTCGATGCCGCCTATTTTGATTTCAGGAAAGCATTCGATTTAGTCAATAATGATATCCTGCTTAAGAAATTGGCGGCGGTGGGCTGCACCCCCCAAACGCTCCGCTTTTTTGCAGAGTACTTGAAGGATAGACAGCAGTATGTAGATTATGCGGGATACACGTCAGAACGTTATTATATTAGGTCAGGAGTAAGTCAGGGGAGTAATCTGGGACCATTGCAGTTTATTATTATGATAAACGATCTACCAGAGGTCATAAAAGAAGCTAATTGTTTGCTTTACGCTGACGACCTGAAGCTGTTTATGGATGTGCAAGATAGGTCTGACGCGATGCGGTTTCAGAAGGACATAGACAGAGTAGTCGGCTGGAGTCAAAGGAACAAGCTAACGTTTAACACTTCTAAATGTGCGTTGTTAACATTTGGCCGAAAAAAAGCCCCTACTATTTTTAGATATGAAGTCGATGGTACTCCACTAAAAAGGGTAACGACGGTTCGTGATCTGGGAGTGGATATGGACGCTGAACTAACATTTCGTAATCACATTGTAAATGTTTGCAAGAAAGCTTTCAGAATAATGGGTTTTATACTACGCCAAGCGGAGAATTTTAACAATGCCAAAGTCATACGTACCCTCTACAATGCCCTGGTGAGAAGCACATTAGAGAGCAACGCGGTCATATGGGCACCGCAGGAAGCTAAGTATATAACCATGCTAGAGAAAATTCAAAATAAATTTACGAGATACCTATACCTAAAACTATACGCAGTATATCCTTTTTACCCTTTAATGTACCCAACGCTGTTCGTCCTGGGTATGGTGGGGTACAACACACTGCAAGCGAGACGGGATCTGGCGATGGTAACTTATATATTTGAACTAATACGTGGAAAACGCTGCAATCCAGGGGTACTACGTCATATAAATATATGCACTCCAGACAATTACACGGAGCGGAGGCGGAGGCCTCCGCTGCTAGAGATACCGCGTGCGCGGACACAGCTGCTGGCTCGGGCGCCATTCACGCGTGCCCTTGCTACTCTCAATCGAGTGGCGGATAGAGCTGACTTATTTAATTGTACACTGAGTGAATTCAATAGGATTGCCTTACATATTATTTGTTATGATTGATTATTTAATTATGTATATTTTTTGTATTACGGTAAATATATAAATATAATTTTAGAGCCTTCATTAACGAATTAGGATTATACCTGTAATGTTAGTGTTAAGAGATGTACAAACAAATAAAAAAAAAAAAAATAAAAAAATAAAAATAATACAAATTCAATATACAAAACAATATTAAAAACATAAACCTATGAGATCAAGAAGAAGATAAGATCAATTCACGCCGGCTGTCATCGTTGCCGCTAGGATTTATCTTCTACACCATAGGTTCCAAATTTTTTGGATCACCTCTCACTTAGGCAAGATAAAAAAATTCAATGCCCACCACCACAAATATAAAGTATTTTTTATATTTTATTAACTTAACACAAAAAATCACAAGAAAAAAGTTATATATTTGTAGTGAAGTTTATGTAGATGACTAAATAATTTTATTCTAATGCGGTAGCACTCCTTGGACAGTATCAACACAACTCCATATACTTCCGAGGCCCTACCGCTCCTCTAGGACTCTTCAGCACCCACTGGGTAGGGACCACTTTGGGAAACTATGTTCTACACTGTAATAAACTATTTTCTCTAAGTTATTATTTAAGTAAATTGAGACTTAAGTCCGTGTGGATTGGTGATGTTACATGTTATTATGTTCTATATTGATTAAAATATTGCAGAGACCCCGGGTGCCTGAATCTTTCCCACATCTGCGGGTTCATCCTAAACGTGCCGTCGGACTACAAGTTGGGGTTTGTGATGTTGCCGCTACGCCGTCGCCATTGGATCACCATTCGCCAGATCGGTGGGAGCTTCTATAACCTCGACTCCAAGCTCGATGCACCACAGTTGATTGGCAGGGTGTGTATGATTTTATTATCGTGTTGTATCAACCTATACAGGGTTATTTGTACAGTTCTAACATCCTGCAGGACTTTATTACTAATATCATAAACGACTTTTGTTTCATGACGTTTTACAAAACATAATAAATTTCTAGATTTTTATTGAATTGATATCCAATTATGTTTTTTGGGTAATTATTCCACTAGTTTGTTATAATTATTAATACAAAGATCGAACACTCAGGAAAAGATCCTTCGACGACGGTCAGCTAGAAGACGTAGGTTCAATCTTTGTTTTAATAATTATAATAATAAATTTCCTGAAAAAAAATGTTTAGTCGCGCAGAAACCGGTCGTGTTATAAAGTAAAAATACTTTTAATATAAAGGGGTTTATACTTATAATTTTTGGTACACACTGAACAGTCCCATATCATTCTACATAAGTTTTGTTTATAGTGTTTGTTGTTTGTTTACAGTCCCTCCTTATCAACCTCTTGGTTATGCATGAAGGGCACTATGACCTGTGCGCGCACAGGAACCTTACAGTTCAGGTTCTGACCCCAGATTAGCCAGTGTACAGGGTTGTCACATACCTCTGTCACTTGACTTCATCCGGTTCTTCGAGAGGCTAGTGCCTCGGTTAATTATTTTGTATTAATAATTAGATTTTTTAAACCAACTTCAAAAAAGGACATTTGTGAACCGATTTAGTAGCAGTAGAGTGAAAGAGTTCGTCCAGGGAAGTACTGCCATCTTACCTATTCCTGCCGCCAAGCAGTAATGTCAGCATTACTGTGTTCCGGTCTTGAAGGGTATGGTGAAATTACAGGCACATGAGACTTGTCCATTTAAGTCTCAGAGTAACGGGCGCAGAGGCAGTGCCCTTCAGATCTTTGCGACTTAAAGCTCTGAGTGGCGCAATAGTTACGGACAGGCGTGTAGCATCAGGCGGACGACTTGTTCGTCCCGTCACTTGATATAACAAAAGAAAAGATTCTTTTTTTGTTGGAAAGGGGATACCTCAGTCCCATTCAAATTTGAAGAAATTGTCATAGGGTGGCAAATTAGGGGATGAATCCGGTTTATTGGATTTCACCTATGTTCCGTTAACCAATTTTAATAAAACTTGGCAAATACATGCAATTCCACCATTGACTTACAATTATATGGACGTCGGGTCATCGCTAAAAAGTGTCCGCACTTGTAAGGCGCTAAATCGTATACAGAGCGCCAAACTCCGCTTTAGTCTTCATTTGTTCGACTGACAGCGCGATACTGCGATGACATTACAATTTAAATTTGGAATAGGTTGACTTGGGACATTTTTTTCGTGGTTTTTGTATTAGACCCGTCGTCCATTTATTTGTAAGTCAATGAATTCCACAAACTTTTTTTATTATATAAAGTTATGATTTGAATCTCAATATTACGTAGACGGCCCCCAGACTTGACCCTGCAGTGAGATAATACTGGATAATTAAAAAAAATTGATTTCAAATTTCAGAGCAGCGAATTAATAGCATATCTAAAGGAGCAGTTGGAGAGCAAAGAGAAAGAACTATTTGTGATAGTGAGTAGAGAAGTAGAAGAAAAGCAACTGTGGCTGCATCAAACGCAAAACGTACATATTAAGCAACAAACGCAGAATTCGCCAAACACGCAAAGTTCGCAGCAGCAGGAATCTATACAGAACAGCAATAGCCCTTCTGACAGCATATCGTCGTTTTCCACGTACGACTATAATAATCGGGACGCCGAATGCGTGAAGTTGGCCGAAGTGAGAAACTGTGTATAGAGTGTATTAGTGTGGTAACGAATGGCAATTTTTATGTGTTCACAGGTTTTCACGGGTGTAATGTCGACACACATGTTGAGTTTATCCAAAAAAGTATGGGATTGTGTCCAACCAATCTACAGTCTTGTCTTTTTTAATTAGGAGTAAAATGACAGTTCGTTGCACAAAAGTGTTGCCCGCTTGCAAGCAGCTAGTGATTGCAGTCGATAAATATTCTATCGACTATCGACTAAATGTTGGTCAGGCTTATGCAATAAATAGCCGACCTTGTTCCACCAAAATACAAAGAGTAGACATATTTTCAAACATAATTGTTTTTGTTAAGTGTGTATTAATAAAAATCGATTTCGATATTAGTAGGCCAACTGTCAAAATAAGAATGAAGAGGCAATAACGCAATTGGTAATAACTAGAACGCCTTAACATTCACACTACAGATGTTTTGTACAAAATTTTACTTTCCATCGCTAAACCTCGCGACAACAGCTACTTAAAATGACTATTTAAAATTATATTGAATTGGCAACCCTAAGCAAATGTCATTTTACTCCGTCTTCAAGAAAAGACAGACTATACTAGATAATACACGTATTGTATTGGGCTGTTATTAGCTGGTTTACGCCAAGATTCACATGAACAAATGGCGCGTGCCACAGTTTGTTATTGTTAGTCTGATAACTGCGCACGCGCTCATACAGCTCAATCTGCTCAGTTCTTTAATATTTTTTCTTGTAAACAATGCGCTGTAGTGGCCTTTAGTAATAGTCCACAAGTATCAAAGTTTCTATTAATTCTAATGTTATAAAGGAAACATTCTGCGACGGTTCTTACAAGGACTACAGGGTTCCATGTCAATAGTATCAGAATTATCTTTGATTACTATATATTCTTCTTACTGTACCGATGGCATATCGACTGTGAACTGGCAACCGGTATTATCTCAATTTTCTAAAGATTTCACTTTTGAATACCATTTTATACTATTTCATACTCCGCAACGTTGCAAGAAATTCCATTGTATTTAACAACAGATGCTTTATAAATGACGCAAACAAGTTTTTTCTTCATCTTTTAAAGTTGTCAAAATTGAGATAGTGCCGGTTGCCAGTTCACAGTCGATATACTATAATGCGGGGCGGCTCCTTTCGTGCACCCCATTGACGGTTAAGAGCTGAGTCTTTGGGCCATAAATCATGCCAATATGTCTCACTTGCTTGCGCTTATTATAAAGCGCTGTGGTGTAAGAAGTACAGTCGAAAAATTAATCGACGAGTGGTGAAAAAAGATGTTTGATACCATAAAAAATAATAGAAACTTTGTATAGAGTATTTACTACGATTACCTTATTTAAACAATCCCAGTTAATGTGTAAGGCCAACAACAGTTGGTGGACTGGGTTTCCGGCTCGGTGTTGCTATTGAAGTCGTCGTTATTACTGACAATTATCACGAAAATTGGTCTAAACAGCAACACTGTCAAACGTTTAACAAAATTGGAAGTAAATTAACTTTTGTATTATTTATTTAATATTTACTTCCATTTTTACTAACATGGATTTCAGTAAAAGTTAGACAGTTAATTGGTAGAGAAAGTGGTTTTAATTGCAACACTGAGACGGAAGTGTATATGGCTTTCCGTATACAAATCCACCATTGGAGATGAGTTATGACCTCTTTCCTATGGGTCTAAACAATTGAAATATACGATACGTATTAAATAGTTATCCGTTAAATAACCCTGTATACAATCCGAAAAGGTAGAATATCTATGTCACTGGACTATTTGGTATATCTCAACATATATGTGTGTTAAGTTAAGCAATAACCGAAATTTTAAATAGGCAGTCTACTTTTAATAGTTTTATGGGATATTTCGCTTTATGAATGAAAGTCAAAGCTTTGGGAACTACACTCATGGACATATTAAGAGGAACTCTAAAACGGTTGAATTATGGTAACAAAGTCATATAATTGTAATGGGGTCCACATATAAGTAAGTTATCAAAACGACTCAGCTCTGCAGTGTACGCGATTAAAAAATTACGAAACCTTTCACACGTCGAACCGCTAGATTGATTTACTACTTTCACAGTTTAATGTCATACGGCATTTTGTTTTGGAGTAATGCACTTGCGTCACAGTACATTTATGAAAATGTAATTAATGTTAAGAATAATAATATTTTGTTTATGCATAACAGTGTCAGACATAACATTAATACGAGGAATAAAAATAAACTAGCTGCTCTTGACAGTAATTTTTACAAAGACACAAATTCATTTAAGGGGCAAGTTATACGCTTCTATGTTAAGATTCCGGGTGATATACATTATTATAAAACTAAAGTGAAACAAAAACTTTATTCTAAAGGTTTATTACACAAATTCAGCGTACTTGGATGACAAAATGCCGCGGTAGTAACCCGTTGAACTCTTGCAGGCATTCTCGATCTAAGATGTTTGAAATAAATATTGTAAGTGATAAATGTATTAGTTACGTATATTTACAAAGAGCCACCCTTAGAGTTTCTTGCTCATTCTTCTCGGGGGAATCTGCATTACGAATGAGCAGTAGAGTTTAATCAGTACATCGAGTATATAACCAGAAATAGAGACGAAATAAGTGCCATCCAGCTGTGGCAACTGATCAGGCAAATGGGCCTTATATAACTTTTAAATATCAACTCTCTTTCGCACTGATATCACAAATTAGAAAGCTGAAATAGTACAGCGCCATCAATTGTGTGTACGTCTCCGTATATTCCAATAATATTCTGTAATTATTGTAATAAAGATAATATCTCCAACAATGGGGGGTTGTTCCATTCGGTGGTGTAGGAAAAACAGCAAAACATCTAATTACGAAACAAACGAAATCCCATTTCATCGATAATTAAATATGTAATTTTTCAATTTTCGCCCATAATAGCAAAGCTCAAGTTAAGCTGGTCGATTTGAAGTGCAACAATTGACGACACCCGTAAATTTTTTCGAATTCGAGTTCGAAGAGCGCAGTTGTCACCACAATGATATGGCAGAATAGGTTTCAAAGAAATTAAATGACATATCGTCTCTATTTCTGGTTATATACTCGATGAATCAGTATGACAATTACAAGGGTAACTTGCTTATTTAAGCAATAAAGGTGTATTGACTTTGAACCACTGGCCAGATATACTAGAACAATTAATTTGGAAAACGAATGACTTGAACCGTCTTTTGATTTCGATTAAATGTTGTATGTGGCCATACGATTCATATGAACGTTGTTACCGTAATTTAAATTTTGTTTTAGCGTTACTCTAAATATGTCCATGACTATACATAACAAGCAGAGATCGACATAGAGTGTATTTGCCTAAACTTCAAGTAACGTACATAGAGTGGATAGTACCTCCCTCAGAAATCTCTGTGATTAAAAATAAAAGGCAAAAAAAACCTAATACTTTTCTCTGAATACCTTGATAAAGCAATTGCTAGTTACACATCAAAAATTTAAAACAAAATACAATAGTATCGGTATTTCAGAGAGAGGTAGTATCTACTCGTGATACTTCCTTGAAGTTTAGGTAAATATACTATATTATTTTTTATCAGTATGCATATTTAATTTTGCTTGAACATTAAATTAGCTTGTTAGCGTGATGTCATGGTCACGTGACGACGTGGTGACATGATGGTCATGGAATAAACAAATTAGTGGGATTGGTAGCCAGCTGCTTTATTACCAAAGTCGTTGTCACCTAACGTTCATTTGTAAACTTAATCTTACATACGTACTAAGTTAACAGTCTTAATTGGATACAATTATTGTCAAACGACCTTTTCGTAAAGAAATGAACCTTAAGTCCAGTAGGTTTTAGTATTACTAACATCAAAACAGATCGTACTTCTTCTACGGAGTTCTGTTGCTCAACACTAGATGGCACTAATTTCATAGGATATTAAGACAAATAGTGAAACTCCATATAAATTTAGCAGCGCAGCTTGTATGTGTGCACGTCTACCGTGCTGCGTCTACGGAGTTAGTTGGCATAGCGTCTGGCACGGTTTGCTAGAAGACGCTGGTTCGAATCCAGCCGGATCCAAGGATTTTTTCTAAGTGTTCGATCTTTGTATTAATAATTATAGCAAACTGTGGAGTAATTTCACAATAAAATAATTGGATATCATGTTGGTAAATTATCCTGACATTCAACTCAACGAAGTAGTTCCAAACAGGGCTCATATTTACACACTTAACACAAAACTGCTAAGATCCACGCACCTTAACGCCAAGCGATACGCACACGCGCCAGATACAGATGTGAAAACGAGTACGGAACTTCCGCAGTTACGGAAGCAGAAACAGGTCTGTTGCATCACTAATAAACATCAATGAGATTATTGACACTTGATTATGTTTTATAATAACTGGCTATAAGGGGACACCCGTTCTCACTAGCTTGTTTATTCAATTGTTTACGTAATGTAAAGTTAGAGGATTTGCCATTTGAAATATCCCAAAGACTAAATTCCTAGGCGCAGTTAATAGCGTGTTTTAGGTACTTAAAGTATTAAAATATTATTTATAACTTTTAGTATTTTTGTTTTTATATTTCTCTATTATTTCGTTTGCACTTGTTAATAGTTTACTTATAATATATTGTTTTGTTATATCAGATAAACGCATTTTGAGGTGTGTTAGGTTTTGTATCTATAGACATTCTGGTTTTAAGGTTCAGTTAACTTATCGTCGGTTAAATTCGTAAACCTCGTACCTCCATTGATGTAAACTTTTGAGGAGGTACAAAAAATGGAATTACTAGAAATAATGTTACAAGGCAATCTATGATTATACCTTTGTTTTATAAGTATAGTCGTGGTAGCCTTAGTGACTTGACTTCACGGACTTAGGTATTAAACTGGAAAAAATTACATAATATATTTCTAGTGTAGTTTATACAGATAAGTCAGTTTTTTTTCAAATGCGGTAGCATCCCCTGGACAGCATTAACGCCCCCCAATTGCTTCCGAGGCCCCGACAGCCACCCTAGGGCTCTTCAGCGCTCATTTGGGGGGGGCAAGAACCACTTTGGGAAACTATGGCCTAAACCCTCGCCTTGGAGGAGTCCCGTGCCCAACAGTGGGACGTATAAAAGGGCCTAGAAATTATATTTTAAACTTTAAATGCGCGATTTTGCACTTAAAGAGTAGAAAAAAGGGATTAAGTCCAAAAACAGAGTTACGAGGTTTTCAAATTTAACCGACGCTATGTTTTCATTTCGTGGATGACTAACCAGGCTTACCAGAAAGATTAAACTACGTAAAAACATCATAGATCTGCAGAAGCGTTGACAAGGAACAATCCAAATGTCCATTTAAACAAACTGTCCTTGCTACGCAAAACAGACGATACCTTTCATACCCTCAATAAGCCCTCAATAATAAATACGAAAATGAAATTTTTGGGACATAAAAAAAATAAAAAGTCATTTGTACCAGCCATATATGCCACTTGGATAGTGCCAAAATATTGACCTACTAACAATTGCGGTTTGATTCGGACACTTTTAAGCGCGAACCCGACGTCCATTTGTTGATAAGTCAATTACCAAAAATGATAAAAACTGTTTGATATGAAAAACGACACTTTTTAAATTTCTGTAGGTGAGGGTAAGGAACCTTATAAAAGTGCCTATAACTGTGATTTTTAGTATAGAGTTTTTTAAAAAAAAACAAGGCTCTTAGTAGGCATTTAAAATCAATGTTAAGGTCAAATAAAATATGTTAAACACTAAACAAACAACATCAGGACTTAAATATTTTTTTACCATTAGAGATGTTAGAATTCTAAAGCAATATTTGTAAAAACTTCTTATATTCCAAAATATGGACTTAAGCTCCTTTACCTCTCACCTACAGATTTATTTTGTCAATTTCTCAAAAATTTGCTTTTATCCTCGCTTTATTATTGAGGGAACGTCATGTCCTACAGTCGGCAATTAATTTAAAGGATACTTCCGCAGTATCGTAAATGTCTATGGACAGCAGTTACCGCATA
Source organism: Hyposmocoma kahamanoa (assembly GCF_003589595.1). NCBI lineage: Eukaryota > Metazoa > Arthropoda > Insecta > Lepidoptera > Cosmopterigidae > Hyposmocoma > Hyposmocoma kahamanoa. The sequence goes on along the minus strand of NW_020653647.1, from coordinate 17,131 downwards.
CCACTGTCCATCGGGTAAACCACCTATTTACTTGTTTGAATAATATAATTTAAAAATAGAATCAACAATAAATTTAAAAAAAAAGTTATACCCGAAACCGAAATTAATCCACCATCGTTATTCCAATGTTTCGTAGAGATGCTAAAAATAACGTAGTCGTGTAAAAATAACGAAAATAACAAAGTTGTTTGCAGAAACTCTTCGCCGTTTTAGTAGAAAATTTACCTTTTTACGTTTGTACACATCGCGATGTAAGAATACTTTATGGTTTGCACTTTGCACGCACGCACATACCCCGGTTTGCCCAGTTTACTTTCTGTCTGTGTTGTTACCATTAGAAAAAATAAAAAAATACCCAATAATTCGGTAGGATATGTGATTTATTTAGTTGTCTTAAAAGTTCGGCCTAATTAGGGTACATATTATATGCAAATATCGTAAAATGTGTGTGTTGGCAGTTTGCGCGACAATAATATAAGTGAAATATCCGATTGTAAATTAAGTGACACTCGTGGTTATATTCAGAATTTTAACACGATATTTTTAGGACTAAGGGCGTCATCACACTTATTATTTGGCTTGAGTCGGTCACAAAAATCTTTTTTTTTTTAATTTTTAATTTATACAAAAAGCAGACTACAATGATCCAAATTGGAAGACAATTTTTTATATATATATATATATATCATAGATATAAGAATTGTCTTGTTGTCTTGTACATAATGTTAATGTACGGACAACAGCACATCAAACTACACATTTTTGTTCGAACATCGCCTCCATTGCAACGGAACAAGCTACGTCAATGTGTAGCTTGATGTGATGGTACATCTAAATAAATTAGTGTCTGCATAACAAGAAAAGTTAGTTTGTGCTGTTTACCACCTTTCCACCATTATTTTCGCGCATTGTAGCTTCTAACCTACACGGCAGCCCCATCAGCATCCTGAAGGTGTTATTATATTGGACTCGAAGGACGCTGATAATTCACTGCATAACACGACTGTACAGAACCTACACGTGTATGCAATGAGAGCGAAAAAATCGTTGCGTATTTTACGTCCGCTCGAAATGCCAATGCGAAACGCACATCCTTTTGATCCTTCTTACATGGACATAATTTTTTTCTTAATACGATTCCGTGTCGATAAGTGCGGTGACTACCTAACTATAACGAAATTCTGCATTCATCATACCGTTAATGCTACACATGTTGTTATATAGCCTTGTGCAATGTTTTGAGCGCCTTAAAAAGTGAGACATATAAATGTTTGGTAAACAATTTTTAATACATGTATACAGGGATTGGACATCGGGGTTAGACATTTGGTAAAGCTGCACCTGTCTGGATAGAACAACCCGTCAACTGATGTTGATGGAAGATTCCGTAGCCCTTTCGGTATTGGCTATAGGTACATACAAATATACCTGTAGCTAGTATTTTTTTAAATTTACATATCTATATTAAAAATATCTATTCTATCTACATACAGCCTGAAGCCATTAGTACACTGTGTAGTGTTAATGGAAATAGGCAGTTCAGACAGTTCACGGACAATTTTGGTTCATTCTTGCTTTATAACTTTTTATAGTGTGGCAGAGAATTACTAAAATACTCGCCAATAAAATTATTTGCCTACATTTCCACAAATTCTTGATTGGATTCCGTAGTTATTTATTTATTTAAAATAAAGAAGAATACACATGAAAGTCATTAGTAAAGCAGTGTTAATTGAAATGGGCAGTTCAGACAGTCCAATTTCGTCCATTCTTGTTGTACAGCTTTTAGTTACAATTCTTTTGATTTTATAACGTAGCAGCGGATTACTAAAATTATTTGCCTAAAATTCAAGAAATTCTTTATTAGATTTTGTAGCCAGTTACTTATTTGTTGAAAATAATCTACAATACCGGTTAAAGCCGTTAGTAACACAGTGTTAATTGAAATGTGTAGTTCAGACAGTCAAAGGACAATTTTGGTCCATTATTGCTTTATAACTGTCAGTTACATTTCTTTCGCTATTATGGCGTGGCATTTTTGTCAATTCTGGATTGGATTATGTTTCTTTATAAGAGAAAGTTGCTTAATATTTTTGCACAAGGTAGCACAGCGCTGTAGTATGACTTCTGGACTTTTCCATTTGTTGACTCGGAAGATAATAATGCTTTCGTTTCTTGCGTCATTAAGAAATATTCTATAAGAGACAAGGTTTAGTATTATGATGAATGTAGCATAATATAATGCCGATGCTTATATCAATAAATACGAATTCTAATGTTAACCAAAAATACGCCAAATATCATAGTTAAAATACAAGTAAAGTTTTTAATATCGGGTGAAATTATAATCGTTTATCCAGCATATGAAGTAGTACTTTAAACGAATTATTCTATTTACTGTATTTATGATGTCGATTCTAATGCATTTACTTGTAAATCTAAACTAAATTTAAGTTGGTTAAAATTATCAATAGTCGATAACTGTTAGCCTATTTCGGCTGCTGTTCTTTTCTCTGTAATGTTAAAAATAGGCGAGACTAATTTCAAGACTATTAAAAAAAAATATGCATACAGAATCGTCACTATTTATCATCACATTTATTCACACGGATCTCATTAAGCCGGTCAGAAAAACATTTTCGGCTTAAAGCGAATCCTTGTCACTAAGTATGGTGACCCTAATTTTGCAAACAAAATCGAAATTCCTTAATTTTTATTAAAAAATGTTTGTTTTTGATTAAATGTTTACTTAAAAATCTTTACAACTAAATAAACATAGATTCATCGAAATAAATACTGGTGATAATTAAGTGGTTTTAAATACCGCGGTAAAGCAATAATTACAATGTTGTCTCCATTTTTGCGCACAAACACTTGTGTTGTAGTTCTTTGTGCCTCTATGTGTTAGCATAATTCGGTTTAGAGAAGGAATTTTCATTACAGGGGACGTCTTAAGTTGTCATTAGATTGTTAGAAATAGGTATAGTAACACTACACACCAGACGATCGATTTTCGAACTAAACGATTGCGCATATAGATTGCAGTTACGCGTTGACCTTTTTTATAATGCCAAGTGATGGTACGAACTAGCCGCGCGTCTGGTGGTAAGCGAGACGCCTGTGTAAAGGAAGTACAACCACCTTGTGTATTTCTGCCACTAATCAATAATGTGACCATTACTGCGGTTTTACGGAACTACATGCTTATAGGACTTGTAAACTTTTATCTCAAGGTAACAGATCTTTGCGACTTAAAGCTTTGAGTGCTGCAACTATTATTGGCAGGCGCACGACCTGTTCGTCTGTTATTTGATATCATAAAAAACTAGTATACGTCGCAAAATTTTGTTAATAGTATTAAATCGACTGGAACGGTAAAACATCGAAAATACTACAGGCAAGCGATTTAAAGTATTTTTTTAAGAGCCTGTACAACCTCAAATGCCTTTGGTTTGTTCCACTTAACAGTCAGAGTGTTGAAGTAATTACTTTGGAAAAAATATATAGTAAATTTGAGGATATACACTGATTACTATAAGGGTGTGAGAACACGGTTTCTAAAAAATTTCACTATAGAAAAAAAAACACAAACTTACCTCGTTACAAGAAAACCTCCGTATTTAATAGGTACTTTACAATATACCAATGACTTTTTTTTTATCTCAACTGAACTAAATAAAGCACGTATACTCTACGATATATATTTTTCAAATGCCTTCAATTTCGTTTGTAAAAAAATTTATTCTGAAATAAAGCCAAGGTCCTTGCTGCTCGACCTAACCAAAATAAACCGTATTAGTAGATACTTAAGAAAATAACAACTCTCAACAAAACTAGAAAGTTTCCAGTGTCGAAATGTAGTTTTACTATTATACCTATTTCTTCCGAACAATGTCGTCCCAACTAGTAATTAGTACGCTTGAAACGGCCCTGAAAAATTGATTTAAAATTAGGTATATGGAAAAGCATTCCCTTTTGGATTAAGCATCACATTTGAAATCGTGAGACGAAGACTTTTTTACTCTCTTTTAACTTTTACCTACGATTATTGTAAATAGAAAATATTTTTCCAAAAAAATAGAAAGTTTGGTGACGAAGTACTGTATTTTATTTCTTATATTCTACACTTAGGGTCGTATTCTAGAATTCTACTCAATGCTTGGAATTGCAAGGACTTGAGTATGATTCAAAGCACTAGAAATCATACTCAAGTCCCTGCCATTAGGGTCGTATTTCCAGTGCTTGTGTTGCCAGTGCAATCCTGACTTGAGCATTGAATAGAGTTCTAGAAGACGACCCTAAGTACCGTTAGACCAATTGGCAAACCTATCGCGTACTTTATTTCAGCGTGACCATAGTCCAGTTTTTAAATTTGACTACTCAGAGTCGCCATTTAGACGGTTCTAGTCGCAAAAAACTAGATTTAATTTGTTCAAAAGTTATGTTCTGGCCACACAGAGTAGACGGCCACGGATGCGTTCCGGGCGCGGGAATTTTTGTAATGTATGAGTTCATATGAACCCTGCTACACTGAAACGCGCGGCCGCCTCTGTATGGCTTGAGCATGAAGGTGTTTTGCTGTCCACGCTATAATAAGCTTATTCCAGAGGCACCATCTCTCAATCTCGAGAACCCCTAGAATTCTCGAGATGGTGCCGCAGATCCAAAACTGCTTACACAAAAAAGTCGTGATTTAGTCGGTTCTACATAGTCGTAAAAAATTAGATTTAATCGTTATGCCGTTTTGAAATTATAAGAATCTTATTAATTTACTGTCCACGCTGGAATAAGATTATTCCGGCGACGCCATTTTTTAATCTCGAGAACCACAGCTCCTAGCTTAGATCTGATTGCATTCAGAGAAAGTCATGAATTAATCGGTTTTAGACGCGTTTTAGAATAAGTCGCTCCTTTGTTTAGAAGATACAACCGATTTATTACTACTACTAATATAGATCTTATTAAAATCATAACTCATTGTCTAGAAAAACTAATTTATTGCTCTTATATGGTTAGTGATGTATTCTGTGGCGGTGCAGTTATTGTTCTTGGAGATGACGAGCCGGTCGGAGTCGAGCTTTAACTCCTCCATGATTGCGTAGATATGTGCGCGCACGCTCGCCTCGATCTCCCGCGATCGTCCTAAGATCCACATGCGATCTGGAATGTTACGTGTTAATGTTGCGTGAAAATTTATGACATCTTTTGTGTATTTATTACGACATCGATAGAGGGTTCTATGTTGAGTAGGCATTCAACATTGCAACAAAATGTTCTACTTGGGAGCTAATCTTTGGTGCTAGTTGAGTGTCTTAATTATTTGTTATCTTTTTAAGTTAATGGCCGTAAGCCAATGCTCAATAATAATTATTGTCCCAAAAAAAGAATTATCAAAATCGATTCACAAATAAATAATAATAGTAATTGCCTAACATACACACAACATACACAAAAAAAGAAAAAATGCAAAAAACAAAAACCACTTTTGAAGTCGGTTAAAAATTATACTAACCTGAATGAGCAAAACTGACGCTATTACAAGACCAGACGATAGCGAACTGGTCGTAGTCTGTGAACAGTATATTGTAAAGCCCTGCGCCGGGCAGCAGCTGACCGATGATGTAAGGCATTCGGTTGTTCAGTTTATACCGGAATGTCGACGAACCGTTGTGGTTCGGAATACCGATCCCGTACGTCGTTGATGGACTACCTGTCCTACGGAAAGAGTCATTATTATTTCTAGACTTTGTAAACATATTACATTTGAGCGCGTTCATCATGGTACTTTATAGGTTCTATAGTTTTTCATATATTTATATTTATGGGAGTTTGAAAGACAAGGAGAACCTTTCATCAGCTTAGAAAAACGCAGAAAGACAAATTAATTCAATTTCTCTAATTCGGTTTTATATTAGATAACTCCAGAAGTTACTTAAGATGCAGCTTCTGATGCGCCGCGGCCAGGGCTGGAGTTACCACTAGGCTCCAGCTTAGGGGCGCACAATATATGGGTCATAGTTGCCTGATTGAAATAAATAAATAATACAAAAACAATATCATGCGGCAAGCTAAATAAAATATATTTTTCTCAAACATGCTCGGAAATGTTTGCACTACTTTCAAAAAACGAATGCGATTTTCCTTTATTTTTTTCCATCATCTAAGGGTCGTATTACAGAACTCTACTCAATGCTCAAGTCAGGACTTCAGTATAGGACCAGAGTAGAGTTCTGGGATATGACCCTAAGATGCGATTACTTCCCGGCCAAGGCCTGCAAAGTAGTATGAAAATCCATTAAAAAGGCAAAAGAAAATCTCATGCAGCCAACTGCCAAGTGTTCGTAATTGTCAGATTTAAAAGTATAATTTTTTTTTTAAATTGGCGGGTAAAATAAACTAAAATGCTTTGGTTTTTTTTTCTGTCGTTTTGGTCTCTTTTCGTTATGTTCTTCGCGAAAATAATTTCTAGTGAGAAGAGCGATAATGAAATAGTTATTTTTGATATAAGTGCGGAAAGTTAGTCATTATTCACGAGTCTCGAGGCTTCTTGGCCCTAGCCAGAGGCGAGGGTCAAGACGCGAGACAAGTGAAAATGACAAATCCGCACGTGTATCAAACGACGTTTTTTAATACATTTGCGAAAAAACTACATTGAAAGTAAAATAAAACAGTATTTAAACAAAACTCATTTTCTGCTAGTAAATTAAAATAATGAAATACAACCACTGCAACCATTAGTTAAAAGTCTATGGAAATCTAGTTCTAACGTGCTGTTTTTGTTTATTTTCTGTAATATCGGTCTGTAACCACTTTTCTTATTATGAAGTCCTGGTACTTTTGTTTAAACTTCTTTAGGAACCCGTGCACGGTAGTGAGATACAATTTATCTGTAATACATAGAACAAATATATACATAAAAATCTCGCCTGTCACCCATTCAGGGGTAGGCAGAGACTGTGGACCTCCACTCGATATGTTGATTATATAGTATTTGTAAATAAATATAAGTTTTAATGACGAATGACTTACGTCACAAAGCACATAAATATGAAATAAATATACAATCTCTTTAGTTCTATGTTTAAGACTTAAAACAACAGTAAATTGAAAAAAAACTGGAAAAGTACAAAGCACTAGTGCGAGAAATCCAACTTTCCGCACAATTTGTAGTGCGAAAAATACCACGTTTTGAGCAACTGTATTAAAAATAAATATTTATGGATACACAATAAACCGCGTCATCAGAACTTCAGCAGATGCATAGATTAAATGTGCCTGGAAAAATTATGTCAAATATTACTATTAATTTTAAGTAACTTATCGAGTTCTTAGGTTTTCGCGATTGTTGTGTTTAAGTAACTTTTTTTTTACTTTTTTAAATATACACTTCTCTTTAATTTTCTATTATTTCCTCGCATTGTTTGAGAAAAGCACTATATAAGCCTCGGCCGGAACGGGTATTGCATGACTCGTATTAATTTTAATAACTCACACTCGTCCAACAATCCCTTACTCCCCGGCCTCTGCGATTATGTACTAAAAAAATCTCTTAAGAAACGTCCAAACTTCAATCCTTGGCAATAGCTTTACACAGCTGTGTAGGGCTTTACACAGATCCTCTATCGCGCGTAATACAGCCAGTCGAGCGTACGTGTAAAGATATTGGAAGGATAAGGGAACGACCGTGCGTGCGCTCATCGCTCGCACGCGCAATCGCGCGTTCCAAGATTGCCTACGCTCTTCCGTTGTAATAAAAACGAACACGACCAATCGCGCGCGAAAGAACGTTAGCTTAAAAAAATCACACAGGCATTCGCGCGCAATTGCGAATGCAGGCTTTCCCGCGTGCAATCCTGTGCGATCACGCGAGATAGAGTGTTGTAAAGGGGGCTATTGTTAATCTACTTTAAGGGTCGTATTCTAGAACTCTACTCAATGCTCAAGTCAGGATTTGAGTATGGTTTAAAGCACTCGAAATAATACTCAAGTCCCTGCCATTAGGGTCGTATTTCCAGTGCTTGTGTTTCAATTGCAATCCTGACTTGAGCATTGAGTAGAGTTCTAGAATATGACCCTAAGTATCGCATTGTCACTAAATTTTCAAGAAATACCTAGCTTCTTACCATCTGTTGATAGTATTGACTGTGATGAGGAGGTACCCTCGCTCGTTGAGAATCACTTCCAGCTCTGTGCAGCTCGCTGATATCTCCATCAGGTAAAACGATCGCTCGACTTCGTACCATGTCCCTTCCATCTGCGAATGTGGAATAGTGTTAGATTCCAGTATATAAAAAAGATTTTTTTATGATATCTAAATTACCCGCACGCTATGATGGCCGTTTTGACATTTGCCCAATCATCAAGTTTCATATTAGATCTTAGAAGATGGAAAAAATAGATTCATAACTACGTTGAAGGAGCTAATTGATGTACACACGCCAGCACATCAAGCTACGCATTGACGTATCTTGTTCCGTTGCACTGGAGGCGATTTTCGAACAAAAATTTGTAGTCTGGTGTGCGTTGTCCGTACATTGTTTTCAATAGTGTCGTGCAGTAAAATTTACGGATGTATAATTTTACGACACAACTCGGCATTTGTTTTTCGAAATTTTTAAAAATGAAGTTTAAGGGCGCGTTACCACTGTCGTCACGTTTTATTATCGTTGGACGACTGTCGTGTCTAGCCTGTTCCGATATCACGACTATCTGTCGTGGACGATTTTTTATCGTTAAACGACTGTCGTGACTAGCTGTTCCCACTTGATCGTGACGACAATTTATCGTTTCACGACAGCCTCCTTGTCATTTGCACGACAGAATCGTTTGATGCACTGCAGTCGCTTGTATGTTCTTTTGGAAGCCGGTAGTGTGTGTTCGTTCGAAATGGATGACGACGAAATTTTAATAATGTATTACTTTTTTAAAATGCTGAAGAGGAAGCAAACAAAGAAAAGAAAATTAACAACAATTGATGAGAACAAGCTGTCTTGATAGTCACGTTTGTGAATTCGGAACCACAGTCTAGTGTCAACTGTTAGTTTCGCCAAGGAGCATATAGATGGCGATGTCATAACTTTGCGAAATAAACATCGCGTATTTTTATTTTACGAGAAATTACTTCGTATGTGCTATTAAATAAAAAATAAACAAAATATTGAAGAGATATATGTAAATAAATAAGTTCAACTTAACTTTTAATCATTACAAATCAATATTAAGACAATAAAACTGAAAATAATATTGTTTCCATTGCATCCGTGTAAGGGCGCGTTCCCACTATGTCGTGACGACAGATTGTCGTGCAGTTTACACTGTCGTGGCTTGTATATTTAAATGAAGTTGTTCACATATAACACGACACGATTAACTGTCGTTCACGATTTTTTATTGTTACAGTCTCCTTGTAAAAGAGTTCATCCGTAGAAGTACTGATACAGTACCTGTTTCTGCAGCCAAACAGTAATGTAATGTGAGCATTACGACGTTCCGGTTTTGAACGGTAAGTTTATGTTTTGAAAGTAAAGGTGCTGGTAAAATTCAGGGGTACGACAAACAAGCTATTCTTCTCGTTAACGTACTCCAACCTTTTTAAGAACATTCTCGATTTGATCCGAGAACGGCCTTCGTGGCGGTCTTCTTTCATTATTGCATTCCACATTGGTTACCATACTTTTATCCATTTTAACTGCTTCCGTGGCCGAACGGTTGCCATGCGGTCTGCCACGCAGTGGTCCCGGATTCAATTCCCGGGCCGGGAGAAATATTTGTATGGCCTACATTTATTTCTCTTGTGAGTTTGGGTGTCCTAATTTGTGTGTCCATGGCACCCGCAACACAGGGTTTCCCTAGTAGCGGGGTTATGGGTGTGTGCGTTATTTATTGATTTATTCATTCATTCTCTGTGCCTGTACCACCCATTATCTATGGTACCACCTCAACATATCTTTCTCTATTTAGAAAGTCACTACCTACATCCTCTTTACAATATTACCGACAATACGAAAGATCCGATCCGACAATAAGATCCGAACACGCTTCCATTACACAAATTTTTGTATTTGCGAAGTTTGTGGAATTCACAAGAATGTAGAGCATTTGCTCATGGAGTGTGTTTGGACGGAACTTATCAGTGTGCGGTTAATTCCACGGCCACGGGTTGATTTTGGTCCTATATTTAGTGTTGGATGGTTTCAATCCGTTTTGTAGGACCAAACATGTAGTGGCGAGAAGATTTTGTATGCGTGTTTGGTTAAGTAGTATAGGGTTTTTTCAATGAGGACAGAACAATTTTGTATTTCAATAAAACACAGAACCATTGAGATATCAAGCTGAAACTTATTCTAGGAATGCAGTACTCATGTTACAGTTAAGAATGGAATTCAATCTTGTTCATATGACACCACCGCGAGCACGTTTGCAGAGTTCAATTCTTTGGAGCCAATTTTCCATACTCTTTCACTCATATCGGCCGAAATGTTGGCAATTTCGCTTTTGATATTATTCCTGAGTCTAAACAGCAATGTACGATTGTTGCGTATTGTTACAACTCAAACTCATGTCATATACAATGCAATGCTGGGCAAAAGCTTCCTTTAGCACGCTAGTTCAGACTGAGATCAAAATGACTATAATTTGTAGTCCGGCGGGACATATGACCACCGGTGGTACATCACCCTTGTATTTAATTGTATAATAAACACATATTGTGATCATACCTCACAACTTACAATAATAACGGCCTCACAAGTGCTTTTAACACATGAAAGTCAAAAATAATACGAACCGCAGGGTTTTCTATAAGGGCGGGTAGATTTTGACAGTTCATAGCGGCTATGTTGTTGATATTCGAACTGCATGCTACTAATTTAACTTTCGACTTCAAAAAAATGAGGAGATTCTGAATTCGACTCTATTTTTTTTATATGTGTGAAACGATTTTGATGGATCCTTTTTTATTGGAAAGTTACCTCGGCATTGGTTCCATGTACATTTGAAGAAAATATTCCATTTCTAAGGGTGGCAAACTAGGGGGGTTGCATCCGGTTTCACGCACTTTCCGGTAACCGATATCAATAAAACTTGACAAATATTCCACGAACTTTTGAAGTCGGTTTTTTTTAAATGTTGTAATTATTCAGTTACTAAAACGGTCAATAAAGACAAATCACATGGCAATTTACAGCGTCGAGCAATACGTGTAAATGAAAAAAAATATGGCAACGATGCGCACGTTGCGCCCATACGATTTACGTAGTGGTCCCTCCCAGTAACTATTCAGTGAATCATCAGCCAACACCCGTCAACGAAACCCAAGATCTATCGAAAACCGAGCCGCTGTTCGTGAGAGTGTTCAGGAGAACCTGAAGCATCCGTAGTCACCGTTTTACAACTAGCCGTATTCCATCGCGAACTAAAACGTTTGGTGGCACCTTCCTCTGTACAAAAACGCACAGTTCAAAAATGGAACACCCTTCCAGGGCGCGTATTCTCTCCATCTTACGATATGGGGTCCTTCAATCTAAAAGGCATCTTGTAGGCACGCAGGGTGGAGGTGGCTAGGGCAGTGATTGTTTCAACGCTGTAGTAACTTGATTTTGATTGTCTCTCCCGATCGGAAACTGCGTCTCTTCCGAGTCGAGGTGCTTAATAGCGATTCACAACTGGCCGATCAGAAACTTTTCAAACAAAACATTTCAAATCGGAACAATAGTCGATTTAACTCACAAATTAGAAAGATATAGTAGGGATCAGGTTCACCTTCTCGCTCAGTAACCCATCTGATTTCGAGACCCGATCGGATCGATGCCGATTTGAATTAAAGTCAGCCTGCAGGTGGAATGGAGTCATCTACCTTTCATTTATAAAAAAAAAACAAAAACAAAATTTTGAAGTAGATTAAAAGTAATAGATTTGACTAAAGCGGCCTCAACAACATGGCTGCTATCGTGTCAAAATCTGCCCGCCCCTAATGAAAAACCCTTTACATGAAACAAATTATGTATATATGTGGTATTTTATAACTCTCCTATTTAAGCATAAAAAGTTACCGACTAATGTCGTTCGTAAACTCTTCAAAACGCTCTCCTGGAAAGTTGGCACTTTGCAGATGTGGCCTTATAACACCAAGAGTACAAATTTCGTGAGGCGGTTTTTTCATTTCATTTCATTCGGTAGTTTTTATTTTTTCGCGATAAGCATTTCATCCACTCATAAAAATTTTGACGTTTATCTTTAAAACGAAAAAAGTTAGGTATATTTCATAAATAGGACATTTGGAAACCGAAATTGGGAAGAGAGAGAGGAAAATAGCTTTAGGCGAGAAAAAGTTATTCCAGAACTCTACTCAATGCTTAAGACAGGACTTGAGTATTGCAGTGAGCACTGAAAATCATACTCAAGTCCTTGCCATTAGGGTCGTATTTCCAGTGCTTGTGTTTCCAGTGCAATCCTAACTTGAGCATTGAGTAGAGTTCTAGAAGACGACCCTTAGATAAACAATCAGTATAAACAGAGGCGGTTCGTGGGAGATTTCAGTGGGAGTTCACTTCTATGCATATTCATATCTTTATTGCTTGCCACATGGTTACATATTTTAAATAAAAAATGAAACTCACATTATAGTGTCCCATTTTAAACAATGCCACTAAACAACACTACGCTTCGTAACAACGATTGAATAATAAGAATTTATACAACACAACAAAATGCGCGCGAAAAAAATACGGTTAGCTTATTTGCGCGGATAAGGTATTACATATACATTCAAAAATATTAATATATATATATATAAAAGATAAGTATTCCCGGGAATACTTATCTTTTATATATATATATTAATATTTTTGAATGTATATGTAATACCTTTGAACTTGATAGATGCTGGAATAGATCTCTTCCAGAGATAAGCTCATCATTGTATTCATTAGTAACATGTAATTTTTAATGTCATTTATTTGTACAATAAAGAATTATTATTTGTCTTTCTTACACAATATCAATCTTCTGATAGCTACTAACTTTAGCACTTTCAAAAGTAAAGTGTTGAGTCTACCAGTACACTACTTACACTCTACAAGATGAACGTATTTTTCTTATCGAGATATAGTGCGATCATAAATACCAACATTTAATTAACTATTTATTATGTACTCGTTTACATAACAGCTAACATTGACCTATGATTTATAAGTAAACTACTCCTTATACCTGGCATATAAAGAGGGTAGAGGTGAAAAACAAGCAAATTCTTGCGTCCTCGTTATCAATCGTTGAAAGGTCATAGCTTTTAGACTTATGTAAACAGAATATTCCCGTGTGTTGTGACAAACGATTTGTATAATACGTAACCCAGTTCATTATACTCTTCTTTAATTCTCCGCTATGTTTTTGCTGAAACTGGATCATTCTATACCTTTCGTTGGTTTGTTTATTTAATTATTTATTATACAAGGAAACACAAATCTCATTTAGTAAAACGGAAAACAAACAAAAGGTAGCAGTTTCTATAAGAAATTTCATCCTGCAGACCAAAATTCAGGACACAATTATTACAAGAACGGGTTTAATATTTTTCAACAAAACAACGAATAGTGTTTTTAATAAATTTGATTATAATATATAAGGACGGGCATTCAGGCAAATCTCATTTTTTGACGAGGCATGGTTACTACGGGACTGATTAGGTTGACGTGGTAGATACATTGACTTACAAATAAATGGACGACGGGTCTAATACAAAAACCACAAAAAAATGTCCCAAGTCAACCTATTTAACGTAGTGACATGTAAAGGAATATGAAAAAGTTAAAACGTTGAATTTAAATTGTAATGTCATCACAGTACTGTCTAATTTTGCTTGCTTCGCTGTCAGTCGAACAAACGAAGACTAAAGCGTGAATGACGCTCTGTATACGATTTTAACGCCCTATAAGTTCGGACACTTTTTAGCGCGGACCCGACGTCCATATAATTGTAAGTCAATGGGTAGGTGTGAATTTTATTTTTGATTACGGAATACATAGGACAAAATCTGAGTTCATCGACCGTGACAAAGTGCATGTAATCGCACTTGAATATTCATCAAAAGCCAAATCTAGTAAACACTGTTTCAATTTCAATATCACAATCAAAAAGGTTTGTCAATGGCTTTGCCAGTTCGTTTTGTTGGACTGTGTTTTTCCTTATATTGCATAACAACTAAATTCCTGTGTTCTGTTATAGATCATGCTCTACTTGTCTATGACGAAACGATACTTCGTGGTGATTGTATCAGCGAACTATCCAACGATATCGAACTAGCGTAGTCTTTAGAACTATGGACGGTTATTATTTAATTAGGTACACTCTAAGGTATTTATGGTCCACACTTATTTAAAATAAAATATTTTTAAGCCACCAACGCTCATTCCTAACAACACTACCTAACCACCTACCCAAATAACTAACTACCCCATAGCCGGCAGGAATCTGGTCACCGGTTGCGGCTGGTTGGTCTTCCCCTTCACAATCCCGGGCGTATCACTCCCCGAAACTGTACCCCCTGGTATATCCGGCTTGTCCGGGTCCGATTTACTCTGACTGGGTATGGAGCCAATGAGCAATGAGCACTACAAGGCTTTAAAAAGAATATCGTTCAGTATAAAACCTCGTTTATTTATAAATAAACTATCACTTTGGGCAATATTAACCAATATCTATCTATTAAATATATTAAGGCCCGCAAAAAAGCAAACAGTCGGAGTTAAATAACAGGTTTAAAAATTTCCAACTTTGCACACATACTTACGTAAAATAACGTTAAGGCTCAACTCGCATTGGCGCAGAGTCGAAGCGTCATGTTTTTCGCCTATAGTACATTCATATCTATTTTCCCATTATTAAGGTACAAATTTGTGTTATGCAAATATGGAAACGTGTGTCGACGCGCGTCGACGAGTTGAGCCAAGTGTATTCACACCAATTGTTTTATTAAACTAAAGATGTAAGGAATTGCCTACTTTACTGGAAAATAGGAAGTTTAAAACTAACTAACAGTCTAAAACTAATAAAAAATAAAAAAAACAACTATTTATTTATATAGATTTTAAGACTTTCGTCGTTATTCACTGAATAATTATCACTAATATCAGGTTTCTTACCACGGTATGACTTCTTTTTATTTTCCCGATATTTCGGAACGGTTGCACCGTGGTAAGAAACCTGATATTAGTGATAATCAACTATTTATTTACTTTAACTTAGGCCTAGTTTACAATTCGGGACGGAACTCCTTTTATGTAAATATATGTATACTTGTACTGGTGCTAGGAGTCCCGCTCTTCCACTATTGATTAATACAAACATACATAATCGATTAATAATTTATTTAAAACATTCCTCGATTACAGCTCTATCTACATAAAGTTTTAAACAAAAAATATTGATGCAAATATTCACATTAATATACTAAAATTCGTTTATGCAGAAACTAGAGTGATTGCTTAAAACCCTAAAAATACTTTTCGTGTACGGACTTAAAGTCTTTGCAAATTGAAAAATTTGGTTATTTAGAATGATGAGCATTGACCTTGGTAGTTTAATGATGATGGGTGAAACATTTATTAACACGAAGCTTTATTCGCATCATGCCTCTTTTAATTTCGTCGAGTTCTACTTATTTGACAGTAATTATATTGGACGGATGCCGGACGGGTTATGAGCCTTCAGCTCGCCCTTAAATCCGGTGGCGCAGTCAAGGCCATCAGCGGCCAACTGCAAAATATCCTTCATAATAAAAAAAGGACGGATGCCGGACGGGGAGCGAGAATAGACCTCAAGGTCACTCTGCAAAATAACAACTTTTCAGGAGATAGGATTAAAGGTTCTAAGAAGGAAATTAATGATATTTTTTATGTTTAAATAGTAGAATGATGTAATTTTACATATATACCTACGTAATTTTTTTCATGCAATTTGTTCTATTTTTATGACTTTCATGTGATAAAAGCACTTTCCACGTCGATGGCTTTCTAGAATATCCTCATATCTCAAAAGCATCTAATTCATCAGGATGAATTGCTTTAAAAACTGAGCCGAGTCTGCAGCGCAAAAATGACGGACAACAGACCATCTCAAAGTTGTCATGTGATTATTCTCATCAATGAAAAGCTCAAAAACCCAATCACAATAAAAGTTAGCATTTTCTGGATAAAACTCTAATATAATAGTCTGTAATAGATTTCTTAGGTTTTCGGGGTTGTTACACATAGGAAATGAAACTATCTTTTCGGACCAGCGTGTCGGGCCCTTTACAGGTCCCATCAGTCAACCGTGACCATGAGACCTGTTAAAGGGCCCGAAACGTTGGTATTTTTTTCTAAAAAACAAATATACGCGATTTAAATGCGGAAAAATAATTTCATTTCCTAAATGTCAGTGTCAAAAAAGGATCGATTTTGGATTGGGCTACTATTCTTGAAAAGCAACGACATGTGGCTTTATTATGATACCAAGATTATGCAAATAGTATTATTCAAAAGTTATGTTCTCTGTGATGTAAATTCACCTTCTTTAAAATCAAAGTAATGAGTCACGCCCTTTTCGTATTGTAAGGGAAAACGATCTAAATCACGTAGTATATTTGTTTTTTTTTTCAGACACTTAACTTTTGCACTTACCCGTTTAATATCGAAGTTAGGCAGCGACGGGTATAAGGGACATTTTCCAAGTCCGGTACTGAACACAGCTTTAACGATCGTACAGAAAAGTATTACGTAGATCCTAGTTGCACCCCGCACTCTGAAGTCACCCATCACTGCATTTGACCACAAAATATTAACTGTTCTGAGATATAGATGTTTTGTGTGGGAAAGTGGGAACGTGTTTTGTAAACAGTATCGTATGTTTCGACAACAGTGTGATATGAGCTCGCGTGGCGGCACTCCGCGGTCGGATTTCGACTACCGACAGTACTCCACGGCTACGATAGAATATTCATTACGACGATTTAAGGTCACCGCATACGTAAAGGGGCGTGGACTGGCACTAAAGCTTGAAGCATACGAGTAAAATTTCTTACTGAAACAATTAAACTTGTAGATGGAAAATTGCCTGAACGAAAACGAAATGAGACTTTTTTTATAATACCAAG
>NW_020653646.1:0-29470 GCF_003589595.1 Hyposmocoma kahamanoa | reverse complement strand
ATCACGTCCCGCCACACCATAATGGCGAAGTTTCCTGACCAGTGTATTATGGTGCACACAATCAAAAGCTTTTGAAAGGTCACAGAATACACCAATAGCATCATGTGAGACTTCTCATGCATCAAATATATGATTAATCAACTCGACACCAGCGTCGGTTGTAGAGCGACCCCGAGTGAAACCAAATTGTTTAGGAGACATTAAGTTATTACTATAAAAATATGCACACATCTGATTTAAAATATTTTTTTCAAATATTTTACTGAGAGTTGGTAGTATTGATATAGGTCTGAAATTGGTGGAATACCTTTCCTTCATGAGGTCAGGAAAGACACCATCATCAACACATTTATTAAAGAGACAGGCTAAGTAAGGCGCAATACAATCAACTATAGAACTAATTACTCTGACTGAAAGACCATCAAGATCAACACTATTTTTTATGTTTAAAGATTTAAAGGCTTTAACAATTCTCGTTTGGAAATACATGACGGAACCTTAAATTAGTGATACTAACTGCATTATTTTCTTTTAGTAAGGATTAAGGAAGCGGCGGTGGGAGATGAATTTAACGACCTAGTAGTCAAAATTGGAATGTCAGTAAAAAAATTTTCAAATATTTTAGCAACTTCTGCATCTGTGTTTACAATTTTGTCATTAAATCTTAGTTGAAAATCTAAGTTACGAGGTTTGACGCCTCCAGTTTCGTTGTTTATAATATTCCAAGTCGTTTTTACTACATTCGCGCTGCTTTTTATTTTATTATTTATAAACATTGCTTTGGCTGCAACACAAATACGTTTAAACATTTTCGAATATTTCCTAACAAAATCATTAAAACTGTTACTAGTGTTATAAGTCCTTTCATCGTAAAGATCATATAGTCTTTGTCTACTTTTGTGAATTCCCACAGTCGCCCAATCACTAAATTTCAATGAATTATTAATAGTTATGATTTTGGACCTAAAAACGTTATCACGTTCACTTTTGACTATGTTGAAAACTGAATTATACAATTTATTGGGATCGTTAACGTACGGAAGTTCAGTTAGTTTAAGCATTACATTATTTCTATAAGCTTTAAGTCGACCATTATTTATCGGAACACATGATATCCTTTTTTGGCATTTTGTCAACAGTTATATTAAAAGTGGCCAATTGACCGCAGTGATCAGAAGTTAATTTATTTATAATAGATTTATTACTAGGTATGGCGTTAGTATAAATGTTGTCTAAACAAGTGGAAGTAGTAGAAGTTAGTCTAGTAGGCACCAAAAAAAGATTCACAAGATTATAACATTGGAAAAATGATATGAGCCTACTGCTAGCACTGGAATCTTCTAATAAGTTAACATTGAAGTCACCACAAACAGCAATATATTTATTTGGATTATTTAATTTGCCTAAAACTTCAGCTAATCTTTTTTCAAATAGTTCGTAAGATGAATGAGGGGGTCTGTACGCGCTTAATATAATAAGCCGTTCAAGCTCTATGCAGGATATCTCAATAGATAGGCTCAAAATATCTGTACGTTCTTTAAATTTTAAATTATTTTTAATAAGAATTAAAGAGCCCCCATGAATAGCTTTTTCTCTGCTGAACGAACTAGCCACCTGGTGATTGTTGAAGCTAAACATGAACTAAAGTTTTGATAGAAAGTGGTGTTCAGTAATACAAAGAATATCAATATTATTACAGTTAATAAATAATTATATTTCTAAGTCTTTGCCTTTCATGCCTTGAATATTTTGATGCACCAGGTTTAATATACAATTTATTTTATTTCTGTGTGTTTTAGGTTGGTTTTTTACTGTCATTGTGTTGCAAGAGTATCTCTCTGTTGTCTTATTAATTAATTTAAATAATTAGAAGTTGAATTATTTTCAACAGAATGATTATTGTCAGTAAGCTGACCTATGTCAACGGACTGCTCAATAGAAGCAGCCGGTCTGGTAGCCAATGATTTGGCTGAATTATTAATATCATATGATAGCAACTCTGCTATCTGTCTCCTAAAATAACTAGTAAGATAGTACCTATCTTTAGTCAAATAAAAATATTTACTAATAAAATTATTAGTATCCATAAAATGAAATTTACTATAATGAAATGTCAAGCTGTGTAATTTTCTATTTAAGTTATGCCTCAAATTATTTTCACTTGTTGTGAGGCTATTGCTGAAGGGAAAAGCTAACAAAATAATTTCTTTTATATTAATTAAATTATTTAATTTTGAAAAATATTGTATTACCTAAATCTTTTTTGTTACATTTTCCTCTTCTGCCAATTAAAATTATTAATGAAGTGTCTTTGTCAAATTTAGTTGACAAAATATTATCTAATATTTTACAGTATGTTGCATCTGGCATGCAAATATTTGTTAATTTTATTCCTAGGTGGTTAAGTTGCAAACCTATATTTTTACCCATTTCATCACAATATACATAACAATATTTTTTTGAATTTCATTTGACCTAGTTATTGACAAAGAGGTATTTTTATATTCTAAACAAGATTCCTGCAACAACAATAAGGAGGGATCAGTGACACACACAGACAGGGAGGATTGTGGTTTTCTTTCTTTGCAATTGTAACTTGATTATTTGTTAGAGACTCAAATCTCTCATTATTATACATATTTACATAAATCGAATAAATTATCCATAGCCTGTGTGTGCTCCTTAATCTCCTGTTGCGCAGTTTCATATTTCTGTGTTATTAATTTTAATGAATTGCGTGTAAACATTGAAAGAATTGCGTGCAAGGGCTTCTTCGAATGCGCTGCTGCTTTGGTCGAATCCATCTACCACTATTTGTAGCTGGTCTCTTTGGTACTGTACCTCCGTAATTTGTATAAGCAATTCAGCCACTTTTTAATTGCCTATTCCTATCTAAAATGTCCAATATTTCCTTTTCACTACCGTTTCTTTCTGTTAGCAATTGCTCATTCAGTGCTTTTGCTGTTTTGAGTTCTAATAAAGCGTGTTGGAGTTTATCCTCCAATTGACGTTCCGCAGCGGCTTTGCGTGTAAACATTGTTTATGCTTTTGAAAAAGAAAATGAAAACAATTTGAAAAGAACGTTAGCAAGAAAGACAGCTGATCGAGCGATTACTAAATAGTCAGGTTATGTTACTTACAATTTATCCGTACCAAGACTAAATATTAGACAAAATAACCACTCTTAAGTTATATTATAAGTTTAACTACCTGTTTATCTTAATAAATATGGAAATAATTACGAAATAGCATAGAATTAAAAAAAAAAATTCGTAACGGCTATCTTTCCAAAGTGACTAGAAAAATGCTCAAATTACCTTTAATCTCGATAATTACTGTTGCAGTTGTGTAACAATGAACTTAATTGATAAATGTGCTTTGCAACCACGGATATTATTTCACATAAGACACTTTTTGAAAAGTAATAGGCCGGTTAACCTGACGGTTTTCAACGTCACTTTGTTTACTTATTAAACCTGATCAAATCACTATGTATGCACTTAAAAACTGTATAAATATATTTTGTAATAATATTATTCAGCAATGAAATGAGGTTTTACAAGAATAACATGATAAAAACAATTAAATTAAGAAATAAAAATACGGAACACTTAAGTTTACAACTTTTTTTTTTTCATTTATTGCTGGCCATGGAAAATAAGTTTACAACTTAACGGCTGTGTTGCCAGCACCGTGTTCAGCTTATTGTATATACACAGCTTATTGTATATTGTATATATACCTACTTGAAAGAGGAAAATCCATGGGATTGGTTTTTTAGCTCGTTCAGTTTTTTTTGGTATTAAAATAAATATTTATTGAATATCATGATGGATATAACTATATTTTTTGTGAAAGTATTCCACTAGTTTATTATTATTATTGATACTAAACACAAAGAATAATTCCTCCGATCTGGGGGTCTACTCCCGTTCTCCGTCCGAAACAATTAAATAAAACTGTCAAATAAGTAATATTCGAAAAAAAATAAAAGACAAGTGTCAAGTATGAAGCTTCATTCGCATCACGCGTCTTTTCATTTCGTCAAGTATTGCTTATTTGGCAGTAATTGTTTCGGACGTATGTCGGGCGGAGATCGAGAGTAGACCCTTTGACTGGACTCGTGTCTGTTGACTTGCCGGGCATAAATACTTCAAATGATAAATGTTAACAAATTCTTATTTCTCTTAATGGCAACCCCTAATTTCTTTGCTCATTCTTCCCAGCGCAATCTGAATACGACTGTTTCAAGTAGATACAATTTGGTTACATATGAAATAAAGACATTTTGAATACAAATCTGACGACCTCCGCAGTCGAGTGGCTCTCACACCGATTTTCATGATGTCGCCATCTCTGGGGTCCTGGATTCGATTCCCTGCCGGGTCAATGTTTGCTTTAGTTACTCAGGGATCAGAACAATGTATATGATATGATTGAGTTTGCTCTGCCGCTTCTTATTGAACAAAATATCGGCAGTATTTTCCTACGTTTTTACGTGTGATGAAACCTGAACTTGCGAGGTTGATATGACATCGAAAACGTACGTATTGGGCAAGCGTGAGTCGTGACCTAAATCCTCCTTAGAGTTAATGATAATGATGGCCATTATTTAATTATACAAAGTTTAGTTACGTTACCGAACTGGGTACTGGCGGCCTCTCCGCAATGTTAACATCAAATACAATGCTCAAGGTGCCTTTTTGATTGTGGACTATGCATTTATATTCGGTAATGTCGTCGTCCGATCGCATGGTTAGTAATAAGGTGGACCGTAGACGATCTTCGCTTGTGAAAACCTGAAAAAGAAATAAAAATCTTGTATAGTTTGATTTCTTTAATTTTAGGCTTTTCGTCTCTGGAGCCATGGTAGCATAAGATTACATTTTTATATTATGGATTATTAAAAGGAACTTATTTAGAATTATTTTTTGGAAACCGCTAAAGTTCCTTTTATTCATATTAAAAATAAATGAACTGTCATCTTGAAAGAAGATTGCGAATTATGTAATAACCGCATTATACATTGGCAAAATCATCAGTTCTCATATTGATGGAGCCATAAAAATAAAAAGTGAAGTGAAGTATTAACAAAACTGGCTTTGCGGATTCATAGCCTGCATTATCAGATAAATATTATGTACAGATAAATTATTCATAGCTTAAGTTACAAGATGACTGGGTACCTACTATATATTGAGTTAAATTCATTCCCTCTGCTTCCATATATGGAACTTTTGAGTTTTAATTGTTCCACGTGGAATTGTGTACACGGAACTACTATTGGGAACTATTGGGAATAAACCATATTGACGTTTAATAAGTTATAAATTTGTTGTATACTAATTGCCTTACCCTGTCCACATCTTTGATTGGAGCTGCAAATTTCGTTTTTTTGTTTGTTTTGTACCACTCAAAAGTCGGCAACGGGTAGGCGATCACACGGCAAGTTATATTTTTTCTGCAAAAATGAAAATATTTTTGCTATTTTTAAGTGCAGCCAGATTAAAGAAGTCTGTGTAGGGTTAAACATATACGGCAATAAATTTAGTAGCAGTGGAGCCCCTTGTGAAAGAGTGCGTCTCAATACTACCTATTTGTTACTTTTTATTTTACCCCTTACCTATTTCTACTGCCAAGCAGTAGGTAATGTAGGCATTTCTGCGTCCTGATTTTGAAGGGTAAGGGGTGCTGGTGTAATTACAGGCAAATGGGACGTGTCGACATGTGCGGACGTGTCTCAGGTTGACGGACGCAGTGGCAGTAGGGACACACAGATCTTTGCGATCAAAAGCTCTGAGTGCCACTTTTTATCATAAAAAAGTGTGTTTTAAATGAGTGAGGGAAATTCGTTTATCTCCTCTAGGAGACAGTTGTGATATGATGATGACGTAAGTATTATTTTCTTGATTTTTTAACTTAACGTTATCAGGTGCTGCCCCTTGTTGAGCGCCAATTTTGATGAATATTGCCACCGAAAAATTAATTTCTGAACGGATGTAATTTCTATATTACTATAATTTTATTATCAAATCTCTTAAAAGGACTAGAAATTAATTATTAAGAGAAATTATACAATTCTTACTCTTCTTCCATAATAGCGTATACTTCATTGTATTTAACGAGATTATTTCCTGTGCTTATATCAGCTGCGGCCTCGGAGTCCTCTACATAAGGTATTGGTTTATCTGAAAATTGAAATGGCGCATACCTAAGTTTATTTAAAAAAAACATTTTATTTTAATCAAAATTATTTCGACAGACTGATTGCTCTAGTGAATAATAATAAGTATAAAATATTTCCCAGATACACAGTTTTCTTATATTCGATTGAATATATTTTAGTAGGATTTCTAGGTAATTTTTGATAAAATAAAATAATTATTCTGTTAAAGGATCTCATTCACTGACTCACTCATTAGGTCACAGGTAAATTGTGTGGTTTTAATAATTTGTAGATATTAATTAAAACATTTGACAACAAAGAAATTATAGAAATATATAGAGACTTTTTATATTTGTGTACTGTATTTGTAAACGAAATATTGTTAAGCAGATAAGTAGGCAAAAATCGTTATAATAAACACTTGTCACAGCGATATTAGAGCTACCAGTTTATTAGCTCTATAACTTTTATATATATAATAAAAAAGCCCGGACAAATATAAAAATCGGACTATTATTATTCAGCAAATTAAAAGTTTCAGTCAGTTGTATAGTGCCAGGTGAATATAAAGTCGAAAAAATTGTAAAACTTGATCTAATAAAATAAACCTAGTTATATAAGTACCCAAATTAATGACGTCAAAAGGTCGAGGATACTATTCAATAAAGGTTAACTTACGGTGTACAAACAGCCTAATGGTATTGTTGGTGTAATGTGACAGGGCCTTTTGTGTCACTTTGCACATGTACGCGCCGGTATCTTGAAAATCTACCTTCTTGATCTCAAGCGAAAAGGTGATATTGCCTCTTTTGTTCAACACGTACTTTGTAGGGTCCTCTGAAAATTCGAATACAATTTTCGTTAAGTTCAAGAAAATAAAGTAGGAATGAGAGCCGTGCATCCTATCGCACTGGTCTAATATGGTGATCAGCGATATTCAAAAAATATTTTAGTATTGTCGAATGGGAGAAACATATAACCCAAAAAAGGTGGGGTCTGAATAAGTTAGTATTTATATTTAAAAGAGCGGTGGTAGCCTAGTGGAAATAGGGTTTCCTGCTTCTCAATTGATAGGTCGACGGTTCGATTCATTGTAACCTACCTAGATCTAGGACCTAGGTATTAGGTACTTTAATTTCTAAGTTACATTTATGAGTGTTTAGTAACAATCTCTGGTTAACGGTAAAAAACATCGTGATGAAAGCCAAGCGGTAATGGGAGCATTAATGCGTTCCAGTTTTGAATTCCAGGATAAGGGTGCTGGTGAAATTACAGGCACATGGGACTTGTCAACTTATGTCTCAAGGTGATGGGCGCAGTGGCAGTGCCCCTCAGATCTTTGCGATTTAAAGCTCCGAGTGGCACAGCAACTGCTGTGGACAGGCATGTCGCTTACCACCAGGCGCACGACTTGTTCGTCCCGCCACATGGTATCATAAAAAAATATTTTGGTAGATGCACTTTTCTCTTTAATCATTAGTAAAAGTAAGTATGACGTACCTGGGAGTGGTACGTTGTCTTTGTACCAATGTACAACAGGTTCCGGATGACCGTATCCTTCACATTTTATTTTAGCAGTCTTGCTCTCGTCAATATTAATATCGCTTTGCGGCACATCCAACTTGAATTTTTCTGTTAAAAACATTATTAATGTTATGAAAATTTTCTCCCTAGATATTTATCAATTCCCGCTCACACGTTGTCGTCTCACGTGATAGTCTGCATCAAAGACTCAATGCTTTTGGCCTTCATTTTGTCTTTGACGGTAGGTAAGTATAGTGTTGGTGAATTACATGTGAGTGTGTTGGGAGCATGTGTGAGAGAAGTGTTTACTGAGAACACTAAAATACTTAGTACTACTTAATACTATTTTTTTTTGGGGGTATGTGTGAGAGGAGTGTTTACGAAGAACAGTTATTTGTAGTTAATTCTAAATAGTTAATACCAAATTTTATTTATGTTATTATAATATATATTTTTTGATAGATATAGATAAGCCAAGCGGTAATGTGAGCATTAATGTGTTCCAGTTTTGAGTTCCAGTGTAAGGGCGCTGGTGAAATTGATGGCACATGGGACTTCTCAACATATGTTTCAGGGTGACGGCCAAAGTGGCAGTGACTCTCAGGTCTTTGCGATTTAAAGTGACAGTGACAGAAGTGGCACTGCAATTGTTATGGATAAGCGTGTCGCTTACCATCAGACGCACGACTTGTTCGTCCCGTCACTTGGTATTATTAAAAAAAAGTTGTTTTGGATGCGAATACAAATGCATACTTACGTCCAACCACAATTTCTAGGCTTTGATTGAGATCTCCTGCCTTACAAGTCCATAAGCCACTGTCCTCATACGTAGGTGGGAAGAAATAGAGAACAAGAATTCTGCTGTTATTCGGCAACATCTTCAGTTCAGTATATACCCTTGAATTGTCTAGTCCATTTCGTTTTGCTTGCACTTCCTCTTCCTTAGGAGATACCCAAACAATTGGCACAGTCTGGAATAAGCAACGTGTATTCACTTTGAAAATAAGCTTCAATTTTTGTCTTAGTCACGTTAGGTATTTATGATTCAGCGATGGAACCGATTCGAAGAAAATCATTACCAACTGCTAATAAATTTTGCCGAGGTTACCGAGTCTAAGACAACGTAATATGGAAACAGAGCGATAGCGATTTGTAGAGTCATGTTACGTGTTAAGTTTGACCTTTTCAAAAGTCTTATAATGTATAAAACATGTCTAGTTACTTACGCCTCGGGTTGAATTTACTTTTAGGTACGAGGATTTCGAGTACTTTCCTAACAACTAAAAACTTACCTCGCTCATGCTCTGGGCTTTACAATAGAGAGCTCTTTTCACACCGACATCCAGTACCGATGTCCTCGTTAATATTTCTAACTTGGGTTCGTCTTCCTCGGCAAACCCTGTAAATAAAAATTAAAATATTTCAATATTGAAAGAATATAATGGAACAAGAATATAGGGATAAAATAATACAATAAAGAAACAAGTACCTATATAATAAAACCGACAAGTATTTTCTCATCTCGTGATTATTAGTGTCAGACAAATACAGCTAGAAGATAATGTAGTAGGTACAAGTCAACATCCGAAATATTTTTTTATTTATGATACCACGGACGTAATGAACAAGTTGCGCCTGTCCATAGCAGTTGTAGTACCACTCAGAGCTTTAAATTGTAATGAAAGATCTTTAAATGTAATGAAAGTAATGAAAGGTATTACTATTACGCCTATAACTCTGAGACTAAAGTTTAAAAATCCCATGTGTTTGTAATCTCACCAGCACTCTTACTTACCCTTCAAAACTGGAACGCAGTAATGCTCACATTACAACTTGGTGGCAGAAATAGGTAAGGTAAGCAGTACTTCCCTGGATGAAGTTTTTCACAAGGAGCTCTAGTGCTACTAATGTGTAATTATATATAGTTCTAACCAACACTATACGTACCACATAGTAGCAGTAGGGCTCCCTGTGAAAGAGTTCGTTCAGGGAAGTACTGCCCTGACCTTACGTAACCTTATCTATTTCCGCCGCCAAGCAGTAGTATTCCGGTTCTGAAGGGTAAAGGTGCTGGTGAAATTTTAGGCACATGAGACTTGTCAACTTGTGTCTCAGGGTGACGGGCGCAGTGACCGTGCTCCACAGATCTTTGCTATTTAAAGCTCTGAGTGGCACTGCAATTGTTATGGACAGGCGTGTACCTTACCATCTGGCGCACGATTTGTCTGTCCCGTCACTTGATATCATAACAAAAAATACCATTGTGTTTAAATGGTTCTATACTGTTTAGATTAACGAGTTCTCCGCTAGCAATAATTCAACGTTTGCCCAAAAAGGTTAAGTACGAAAGTTGACCAAGAGCTAAGTCGGCAAACTTCGTCTTAATGCTAAGTGGCATCCATTAGCTTGCAAGTTTTACGAATACCGTGGCCCGGTGAAATATTCACTTAGTCGACTACTGAGATTTCACACAGCGACAATTACGGCCGCGAACTTGATAGTAAATAAAAAGCAAAAAAGGTTGACGGAAATAAATCGTGACTGGGATAGAATCTGTTGTATAGAAATAAACGTCCCATTCTTAATTTCTTCCTTTGTAGCCATGGTATATATATTAAACAAAACCATCGTCTTGCTAAGGAGAAGCCGAAAAAATTTTGGTGTTAATAACGAACAATTTTCAAAAGAAACCCTTGTATTATGTTTGAAGGCATAATTTATTAAATTTATTTAATAAAATTCCTGGTAAGAAACTTTTAATTATATTACAGCTTTACACTGATACAAAAGATTTGTTACAACGGTCTGTTAATGGAAAGTTTGATATTTCATTTCGTTTAAAGTCCCAACTAACTACAAACACAAATGGCTGACTTTAGAATCTCTCTTTCGGTAATAATATGAAAGAAAAAGATATCCGAGGATAAGCTGTTTGTTTAGTCTGCAGTCTATGGGGACTCTTCGCAAGTTTTGAATTAAGTAGATAGTTTGTTATACGAACGATAGTGTTTTTTTGATAATAATAATAACGCATACACTCATAGTCCCGCGCTAGGGAAACGCTGTATCGCGGGTGCCACAAGCATAGACTACCACAAAACATTATTTACTTCCAAAGTGTTCTAATTTACTATGGGCGGCGGTTACCATTTTTTATTTCTTGAACCGTTTGACTGTTTATCAGTGTGAATACCAAGATTCAACATTACTGAAACAAAAAATCTGCCACAATTTCTTCATACTGCACCTTACATATACTATTCATTACTACACATTATATTCATTGTCTATTACACATACTATGCCAAATTTTATCTTCAGATACCTAACAGTCTATTACCTCAGTTCAATTCCTTCACAAACTTCATTATCTACTTAAGCAATTTGTGGGGAAAGGATGACTTGAAAATGCAAAATAAAAACAAAGCCATTTTGTTTTGTATTCATCCGTTGTAAAATTAGGTTCCATGAAGAATGTTAAACACCCGAGTTGTACCGAAATTTGTTTTAGCTTGTTTCGGTGCCGAGCAAACAAATGACTGTGGTTCTCTCCCCCACAGAATTGGAAAAAAACCCTCGGATAATTTCGTAATATTCAGATTTTTATTAACTTTTCGTGCCCCAGAGAACAGTCACAATTTATAAAAATGTACGACATACTAGTTTTGAGGGAGCACAATATTCTGTGCCAGCAATAAGCAAAATACGAAGTTTCACTTTTTCATTGACGCCAGGGAATTCATTCCTTTTTATATAAAATCGCAAATCTAAGATTTCCTAAGACTAGAGTGATATCGCTTCCCAAGAAACCTTTCAATCGAGTTTCAAGCTCCGAAAATTGATTTTACTGGGTCGACATCGCTTGGGATTTGCGAGAATGTTTTCAGTGACTACCTCTTTATTAGTTCGACGTCTGGGACTTTTTAGTTCAGATTTATTATCCTTCAAAGAGAAATGTAGTAAAATAAAAGTTACTTTTCCCATTTGTGGCAAGCAAAATGCGTGTTTGCATGACTTCAGATTATAGCCGAGGTATTGTTAGATTTGTCTGTATCTCCTGATTGTTATAGGATATATTTTGTGAGAATAAACGATATTTATATTATTTTTAAAAAGTCGAGTCGTTCGTTCGTTTTCGGGGGGCCTGAATAGTAATATGTGCGCGATGAAATTTCTCTTATATTAAATCTCTTTATAATAAGGCCAACAATTAAGGCATCTAGCGGGGACCGTACTCGTTTTGACAACAACCAAAGTACCTAAGTAACTTTTAATGTAACTTTTGGTCACTGTATCTTTCAATAGTGAAATTGTGTTTAGTAAGTTAGTTATATTATTTACTATTTTATATTATATATTATTTTATTTACTAAATGCATCGAACAAAATACTTTACATCATTGTGTATTTCAAACTACCGAAAAGAATTCGAGCGCTTGTTTCTGTTTACAGATTTTTGTGCAGTCAGGTTTTTGATTATATGAAAATTTGCTTGTGTTAAACTATTAGAAATTCAGAGGTCAATGTGTGCGTAATACGTACGATTTTAAAGTAATACTATTATTAAAAGAGCGTTGAGCCCGTACAATTAAGTCCAAAACTTGTTTCATCAATCCGGATGGTCGGAACAAGATGAATGATTGCGATTATGTGTAAGTATATAAAAAGGCATGTGGGCAGATTTATTTTGGCTTAGGATTATAATTGTGGTTATAGTTAGATCCATATTATATAGGGAAAAATCATGTCACCGTATCTTGCTTTACAACTAGTTGCTTATTTGATTTTAAAAACATTGACACCGCTGCTACATGGGCTGGGTTGTGCTCTGGACTCCGTAGGCTGGGACTACTATGGACATTGCTCGAGCTCTTCTTACGACAACACATAGGAAGGGATAGTATTGAAATCCTTCTTATTTTGCATCTTGCAGTCTCCTTTTGTGTATGACGTTTCTTCTATAATGTAATATGTGGGATTCATTCTGAATAATCAGACGTAACGGTGAAGTATAACAACGCGACGGCAGGCAGTGTCTGATGCTAGTGTGTTTTGAGTAAAAATCTTCAAGTCATGTGGCAGTATTCAGTTTTTGCAGTGGTAGTTCAGAAGTTCGTAGGTTACGGTTAGTTGGGTCGCTATCTCATATTAGGTTGCTCGTACCAGTAAGGTACTTGGAATGACATTTGCAGGGCTAGCACGATAGGGCGCAATTAATGCGAAAACGACATAAAGTGCGAGATACTGCTATTCTCGCATAGAGATCTCGCGCTTTATGTCGCTCTCGCGCAAGATGCGCCTTATGGGCGCGCGTATACGCTAAGAAATTCGACGTGTCAGCTACAGAAAAGATGAGAATGGTTTCGTACACGACAAGATCTAGCCCCTAAAACATGGTGTCTGTTGCAGACGAGAAAATAATGAGTATACACGATACGAATGCTTTCGGGCAGACGTGTGTAGCGCAAAATAGGGTCGGGTTACGAGTCTTCCAGTGGGAAGAAATACGTTGTTGTATATGTTGCCTACTAAGCAACACCCGTCCACGCACATAAATGTTCGTTTACTGACAATGCACCTCACACAGCCTTATACAATAGTGTTAGAGCGCGTCGTGTCGAGGGTAGACAAGATTTTTTCTCGTCCGGCGCCGAGGCAGTACACAGTTCGTGTGTAGAAACGAAACAAATTTTTGCATAGACCCGGCGACTTTTCTTAGAGTGGACACTCGCCTTTATCGTGCTAGCCCTACTGGTTAGCGACGTATAGTGAAACTAGAACTGTGTTAGATAGTGTCTTTATTCGTCCATGGTGCAAATAAAAGTAAATTAATAATTCCATTACAATATGAAAAATCTTATGCCTACTCAACATTTCCTTCAACATGCAATCTAGTTACCTATGAAAAACGTCACGTTGCTCCAACATACATACAGACAAACACCCGTATAAATATATTTTACTTACTTAGATGTTTTGCACGTGTTGCACCGTCCATGATCTCGAAGGGTCCATTTAAAATCAAATAATAAGCGAAAATCTTGAAAATTTAAATCAAGGTTATTGATGCTTAATAATCTCAGTACAGGGTAAAAAAAAAACCGACCTCAAAAGTCATTCATCCCCTAGTTAGCCGCTCTTAGAGGTGGAATATTTTCTTCAAATTTAAATGGGACCACTTCTGAGGTACTCTATTTCCAACAAAAAAAGAATCATCAAAATTGGTTCACAAATTGCGTAACGTACATGCAAAAAAAAAAACAGTCGACTTGAGAACCTCCTCCTTTTTTTGAAGTCGGTAAAAAATAAATGAGTAATTAATATGTTTCGAATATTTCTTTCATGAGCTTTCTTTCATTCTACAATGATGCGAGTATAATTGCACTATTGTGTACGACTGAAAATTTATTTTTAATCTCTACATAAACATTTTCCTACAAGTAATTAGAGTTTACTTCGTTGTAGATTTCGGATCAACAAATTTTTACATTTCGACAATTAATTAACCCGGTAAATGAGGAAATTTTTTAAGGTCAGGCACGAGCCTACAATAAATTCAATTTTCAAACACCTGGGATTGCTGTGAACGGTTCAGATAACAGTAACGATTTTTGATCGAATAAAAGCAAAGTAATTGACATTTTTAGCGAAATTTAATTAGTAACATGTCTGGAATCTACAACCTCCTACAAGACTTTTTTTAAATCTTATTCATAGTTTCAAATTTACTGTTCAGCAAAATCAGCGTGCCTAATTAACAATTTTCAAAGAAAAAAAGACTTTGGGAGCCAATATCAAAACGCAAATGCTGTCACAAAGCAGGAGGGACGAAATAATACCTACTAAAAAAAATATGATTACCAACGTCGGATGGTCGTTAAAAAAAGAATGTTGCCAAATGTATATAAAAAAAAACACGTGGATGTTTACCTCCTGGGATCCCCTTTTAACATGCGTCCCAAAATAACTAGATACTCATGAAGCTACCGACGGACTGAGTATAAGTAAACACCATTACGGAAAACGTCTCTGTCTTGTTGTCAGAAACCTTGTCTGAGATATGAATAAAAAACATTTTTAATAAGTAAACAGGCAGTATTAAATAAAACTTAATTCGCTTGTAATGTCTATTTCTTGAGTCAGAGTATAAAGGGAAAAGATACAAAAGATTCCGCGCATATTTATATAAATTTCTTCCAGCCAATACTGCCTTTTTCCATCCTATAAGCAAACACCACACGAGGAAATAGTTTTGGCGGTATTGGCTATGACCAATAATAATACTAAAAGATGATAACAGATGGCAGATTACAAGCACAGGATATTGTGGCGATACAGTCTATTGCACTAAGAAATAATAATTAGCAACACCGATATAAAGGTAAAATGGCACCTGTAACACCACCTTTTTGGCTTGATGGGTTTATTCCGATGCCGTAAAACTAATATTTAAAAAAATCTCAACAATAACTACTTTCAATTTGAATTTATTTTGAGAAGGTATAATGAATTACATGTAATATGTAACAGTCATGTGTGATGTCATGAGTTATGTGTGAAAATGAGCGAGTGAGAAGAGCAAAACAGAGAGAAGTGAGCGAGAAAAGTGTTACAAGTGTGTGAAAAAAGTGATACTTTTCAATAACCATTTTGTTCGAATTTGATACAATATACAATGTAGTATGCAGAATGCGACCTGATCATAGTTGCACCTAACAATAAATAAAACGTTAGCGTCTTCCCATAAACATATGAAATAATTAAAAGAAGAAACAAACTCAAAACATTGCAATTTTGTGATTTAAAGCTCTGAGTGGCACTGCAACTGTTATAATCAGGCGTGTAGCTTACCGTCAGGCGCACGACTTGTTCGTCAAAAATGAAATAAATGTATACTAAATTGATAATTGCTGAGGCGTGAATAATCGTGCCATCCCTCATCATAATAAAATTGCATTTTACCAACTCGTTAATTCAAAAAACCTTTCGTTAATTCAACGACTAAAACGGAATTTTCCTACGGGCGTTGTTTGAAAGTTGTTTAGCGGGGTTAATATTGAGATCGTCTCTCCATTAAGTAGCGTTGTATTTTGAATATTTAGGCTCATTTAAGGGTGTAACTGACGTAATTTCGCCGACGCTTGAGGTGCGAAGTAATACCTGTCACGATGATTTATTAACAGCATCTTATTGGTAGCTTGCCTCTCTCGAGGCGCGGAGGCTCGCGAGGACGGGGTTATTAAACAGTAATATAAGGAGGATGTATAACATCCTTGATTGATGACAGATAAACAGAAATGCTACTAATTGACGCCTTTTCGCGCTTTTCATGTTCAACAACATTATTGTATTGTAATTACATAGGAACATGTGTTAATAAAAAAGACAGTATGATATATATATTTTTTACCAAGTGATGGGACGAATAAGTCGTGCACCTGGTGGTAACCGACACGCAGCTGTTACATCGCAAAGATTTGCCACTGCGCATTTGGCAAGTCTCATGTGCCTGTAATTTCACTAGCATCCTAAACCTTCAAAAGTAATGTTCACACAGTAATGCTCACATTACCACTTGGCGGTAGAAATATGTAGTTAAGGTGGTAGAAATATAAGAGGACTTCTCTGGACGAGCTCGTTCACAGGAGCTGCGTTTCTTCTGCTATTAATTATGGATAAATCATGTATACGTGAAGTCTAAGGTAAAATTGCATGTTATACAATGTTATTTAGAAACGTGGGTTCATAGGTTTTCGCGATTGTTACACATTGGAAATGAAGCTATTTTTTCGGATCAAATCGCGTTTATTTTTTTTTTCGGTTACGACTTGGCGTTACGTAATTTTTCGAAAAATTTCAAATAATGGAAATTTTTCAGAAAAATATATGAAAAATTTAAAAACTCGGAAAAATGTGAATTGAAGACCCATATTATGTTCGTTTTATGTTTTAAAGTTATGTTTAACTTTTTTGTTTTGTACACATGTCACGAAAATTTATATAAACATTGCTAAATGTATCGAAGGATTTTTTCTGAATGTTCGATCTTTGTATTAATAATTATAACAAACTAGTGGAGTAATTTCACAAAAATAATTGAATATCAAAATAATTGAATAACAAAAGAAAAAATCGTCGAAAAACCAAATACAAAGACAAGACCACAAGCACAGAAAAATTCGTGAGGTCCGCAGGTTTGTTCCGTGGCTTAGTTGGTATAGCGTCTGGCACGGTATGCTAGAAGACGTCGGTTCGATTCTGGCCGGATCAAAGGAATTTTTTCTGCGTGTTCGATCTTTGTGTTATAATTATAACAAACTAGTGGAGTAATTTCACAAAAATAATTGAATATCAATGAAATAAAAATTTAAAATTGATAAATGTAGTTTTCTAAGCTCTGCTTAACTTATTATCACAAATTCTCATAACAGAGTTCAGCATCTTCAATTTTTGACTGGTGTCACTGTTAAATATAGAAAAAATATTCAGAAAAATATGATTTTCTCAAAATAGAATTCCACGACTCAACACTAGTGACGGCTGACCAAAATCAGTCGCTTGTTTGAAAAAAAAAAAACAACTAACATATGCGATTTAGAAAAAATAGTTTCAGTTCCAACATTCAAACCAAGGCCGTACCGTGCCGTACTTATCCTTTTAAATTACTAAACAATAGCTTTATTGCTTTCACTAATTACCCTGCAGTTGTGGCAATTAAAACAAATAAAAAGAAGTTCAGTAGCAAAACACTATATAGGTCAAAGTGGAAGAAAGGAATGAAAGTAACGGCAAGAATAATAATATTTTCATTATTCGGGTATGGGGTAACTTTTGTAAACAATATAAATAGGTAGGCTTTCTACGTCTGTCATGAACAGGCTTTACCATAACGCCATAAACAAAAGTCGAACTACAAGCAAGTCTTTAAGTTAACGGAAGTTTGTACACATGTCACCGAGCCTACGGGTTGACACTTGACTGGGTCATTTCTCTTTCGTATGACCGACGCCTTCACTTGGATTAGTTTTAAGGCCTTCTAAGTCGTTTAATTGCTAGTTCTGTTTACTTGTTTTAGGTATATTTCGGCCAACTATAAATTAACCGGTATATGGGTATTAAACTCAAGGTGACAGGTAGTCGAACAATTTTACATTACGTAGGCAAGCCTTAGCTAGTTTTTAACCGACTTCAAAAAAAGGAGGAGGTTCTCTATTCGACTATATGTTTTTTGTATGTATGTTACGCGGCATCTGTGAACCGATTTTGATGATTTTTTTTTGTGGGAAAGAGGGTACCGCAGAAGTGGTCCCATTTAAATTTGAAGAAAATATTCTACGCAAACTAGGCGAAGAATTCTTTTGAGGTCGGTTATTTTAATACTCGGTACTGAGATAATTATGGTAGCCAATCTTCAGCAAAAGAATATGTAAACCTAAAACGTAAAATTATCCATGGATGATTTTCATTCTTTTTAAACACTTGTTTTGTTATCAATCTCGTTTCCCTTTGAAAAATAGATGCCGAACTTTTCCTGTCCCGAGATTATTGATTTCCCAAATATAGTGAAGACGACGGCGTTGTTTGTTTAGTCTAAATTAGCGTAGATTCTGAACAAGCAACATGTTGGGTCGGGATAGTGTTGATTTTGTTCACTATGGATTAGGAATTTATTGACACAAGTTAGTGTTATCAAGAAATGTTATCTGATAACTTTCAATTACGTACTTGAGTATTATTGATAGAGTAGAAAAGACATACACCATTTGCTTTGCACGTTTAGTAACAGAAGCTTTTAGTAGCAGCAGTAGAGCTCCTTGTGATAGAGTGCGCCCAGTGGTGTACTGCCACCTTACCAATTTATGCCACCAAGCAATAATGTGAGCATTACTTTGCTCTGCTGTTGAAATTGCAGCCACATGGGACTTGTCCACTTATGTCTCAAGGTGGCGGGTGCTGTGGCAGTATATCAAATCTTTGCGATTTGAAGGTTCTGTGTGGTACTGCAGCTGTTATGGACGGACGTGTCGCTTTTCTCCAGGCGCACGACTTGCTCGTCCTGTCTCTTGGTAACATAAAAGAAATATTGGTTTAAGTAAAATACCATTCCAGAGAAGTTCATCTTGAACCTCGATATGTTGTGGGATTTTTAGGAATATTACTTCATCAAGAATTTATTTTTAAAGGTTATACGAGTATTACTACCAATACGCACATTAATTTAAAAACCAACGTGTGAACACTTCAGGGGTGACACCTAACTTATTGATAAAGAACAAAGGTATTATTTTTGTATTGTGATTTCTTATTGGTTTAAGTCCGTCTTTATTTTTGTAGTTGATATCCCAAAGTAGGCATAATCCAGTCTTATCTACAAGATAAGCGGCTCCAAACGAACTTCTCGAAAGTTAAAGGGGACTTGAGAGATTTCGATTGAAATATTCCCTTGCGATATCTTAACTTCCCAGCTCCGGATAACTCCTCAAACTTGTACTATTCACAAAGAATTGTGTAAAAATAAATAGCTAAGGGACAATGCAAGTGGACTTACTTATTGAGTTTCTTGAAAATTGGATAAAACAAAATCAGGAATTTTCGGCAATACTGTTGCACAACTTTAAAAACAATTACGTGTCATTTCCTCCATTCACGAGGATTTGACAAATAAATACAATAAGGTCTGAGCCACAAGTCCTATTTTAAATCATCTCACTTATGCATTGATAGAGTGTCTATGGCAGGTTTTTCTATGTTTGGTATATTCTGATTAAAGTTAAAATGGACTGTCAGTGGTTAGCCGTCAAACTAATATTCAACTGCCATTGCAATTTTTAGGTACTTTGCTCTTCAACGGTGAGTCGCCGGCATGATGTACTTCGATGGCGTAGTCTATTAATTATTTGACGTTTCTTAGAATAACAAATATTATCATAATTGCAATATAATGCGAGTGGAGTGTCAATGAAATTACAGCTAATCTGCTAATTTTCTTGAAAGTACTGATCGCTGTCAAGAAAATTAGCAGACTTGCGACTCTGGCCTATGAGGCCACTTAGCATTTCTGATAAGGAATATTATGGTGGACGTTGCAAAGCTCACATTATTATGAGAGTTTTTCATATTACTAGCTCAGAAAGGTTTTCTTTCTCATTAGATAGCATGCAAAAGCGTTTTTAGCACGTTAGTGTGGAAAATATTTTTGAAATTCAAACTTAACGATGGATTGTGGTGCACCTAATTTTTTCGTACATTATTTATGTAAAACAATCCGTTGCTATTGCTATATTTTATTTTTATTATTGTTGACGTTAAATTGACAACGATAACTAATTTTGTTTATTAAACTATTTTCCTTCGTCGAAGAACTAAACTGATTTGTTATAGTTCAACAATTTGCTTTCAGTATTCTATTTTTCGCTTCGCTTGCTCATGTTTTAATACAAGCACTCGCGTCAAACGACGACTTTGCAGCAGTATACAAATAACTATTGTACCTACTAGTAGAGCATTCACAGATGAGCAAGTACAGAACTAATCGGTACAGATGGGCGTTTAAACAAAAAGCAATTTAAAAAGTTTGCTTTTTGACTTAAGCATATAAGCACGCTTGAAATTTTTAGTTGTAAGCGTTGCTCAGTTCAACACTCCGCAATTTCACTTTTTATAATGTGTCTAAGTGTCCCGTCATCTGTTTCCTAAGCAAATAAATTCGTTAACGTGTATAATAATGTTATTTTCATCATGTTAATCCACAAGAAATCATCACAGCTTTTAAATCTATACATTTAAAAAAACTGAAGATCTCAGGGGCACATTGACTAAAGTTATAGACTCAGTAATATATCTAATTTCCCCACATTTAGCTAATGCAGTCAATAGGTGCGTTGTCGAAGGTATTTTTCTCGATTTGATGAAATACAGCAAGGTTATTCCTTTATGCAAAAGCGGTAAGAAAGTTGATCCTAGCAACTATAGGCCTATTTCAGTTCTACCAGCTTTCGAAAAGGTTATGTTGAGTCAATTACTGTCTTATTTCGGTTGGGTAGGAATCACATTTTTCATAGTGAACAATATGGGTTTACTAGTGGTAGATCTACTAGCGATGCGGGGGTAGTACTACTAAAACATATATTTAATGCTTGGGAAACGTTCTCAGAACGCTATTGGGTTTTTCTGTGACCTCTCAAACAATTTGATTGTATGGACCATATTACTCTTGTTAGGAAGCTAGAATATTACAGAGTAAATGGCAAGGTGTTGGACCTTGTTTCGTCATATGTTAACGGTAGAATTCAGAAAGTAGACATAAATGGAGTGACTTTCTTGGGTTCTCCGGTAAAAATGGGTGTTCCGCAGCTCGGCTCAATACTTGGAGCGTTCCTATTTCTCATTTATATTAATGATTTACCATTCTTTGATAAGGACCTTTGCGATATAGTATTGTTTGCTGACGACACACCCTTGATTTTTTAAAAGACAGACATGACATTAACTATGACAATATTAACGATACCCTTTCAAAGGTAGTTTATTGGTTTAATCTTAACAATTTATTGCTCAATGCCAAGAAGACAAAGTGTGTTAAATTTGAATTATCTAATGTAAAATCGACTAGTCTAATCATAGAAATAAATGAACAAAAGTTAGATCTTGTTAATAAAGCTGTCTTTTTGAGAGTGACCTTAGATAGTGAACTTCAATGGTTTCCATATATGTATAGCCAACAGATAAAGCTTTGCTGCATACGCAGTCCGTAGAATACGTGAGCTTACCGATGTTGCTACTGCTAGACTAGTTTACTTTAGTTACTTCTATAGTATAATGTCCTACAGGATCCTCATGTGGGGTTAAAGCGGCAGAAATACAAACCATATTTGTGTTGCAAAAACGAGCGTTTCGTTCTGTATACCGTTTAGGTTGTCGGGTTTCTCTTAGAAAAAAGTTTAAGGAGACTGGTATCATGACTGTGGCATCACAGTACAGTTACTCAAATATTTTGTATGCCCGTAAAAATATACATAATTTCATTAACAAAGAAAATATCCATAATATTAACCTTAGAACTATGTCCTAACTCATGGTACCACGATTTCGTTAAACTAAGGTCAACGATTCTTGTATGGGGAACTGTATATGTTTTTACTATAAGATTCCGGAGAAATATATTAAGGTTATCATTTCTTAAGTTTAAAACTTACATTCAAAGTATTTTAATTGAAAAGTCATATTGCAAAATTGAAGAGTATGTTTAGATAAAGAACTATGGAAAGACAACTAGAGTCTAGATTCGCCACAATTATGATTCAAAGTGTATTCCATAGCATTTAAGTTCATTTGAAAAGAGCAATCCCTAGAGTTTCTTGCTCGTTCTTCTCAGGAAGGTCAGCGTAGTGAACGAGCAGTAGATTATAAAGAAGCATAAGAAACGATATTTTCATAAAATTATATTAAAATTACTTATATGAAAACCTTTAATGGCCTACTCCCACGTTTCGCTGTCTACACAATGTTGCAAACGTGTTTCTAAACGAACCTGTAACTTTCAAACTAAAAAGCGTTTTAGTGAAAAGTCCTTTTGTAAGCATACTTTTATTTAAATAAGAACAACATTGTAACGTATAAAATGTATAAGCAATATTTTCCGTCTCTATAAATTGGTGGTGGTGCCGCAGCCAGACAAAAATGTATATAAATACAATATTTATGCAGAATATGTGGCAAAATTTACAGTTTAGCTTGGGCTTGAGTTTACATTATGTCGTCGCGTATTCATTATGCATATGAAAGTGTCATTTAGATTTATTATCTGTAAACAATACTCGTCTTCGCGTTTACAAACCCTTCAAGTTTCATGATTTGCTCGAGATACCAAAATTATTAACTGATTTACTAAATCAAATTACAATTCACATGTTTACATGTCAACAGCAATGCTATACAATTTCTATAATTGTAAATTGCCAGAATATAAGCTCGTGCATACAATTATTTAATCAAATCAGTATGGTTCGTGTTTGGCGGGCAAACAGATCGTGTTCATGTTGATTTTGTCAGAATATTTGAAAGCAGACGCACCAGTCCCAAGCGCGTTCTGAATACCAAAATAAGAATTTAGAGATTGTCTGTATCTATTGTGTAGGTAATAAGATATGCAAGCACCCTATATGAGAAAATGGCGATGGGTGGGTCTTATAAGCCACATAACCGATGCAAGGAGTAGAAGAGTTTCTTTTTTTATAATATAAAGTGACGGGACGAACAAGTCGTGCACCTGATGGTAACCCACACGCCTGTCCATAACAACTTTAAATAGCAAAGAATTGCGAACGTCACCCTGAGACATAAGTTGACAATTCCCATGTGCCGGTAATTTCAGCAGCAAGAACACAGTAATGCTTGGCGGCAGAAATAGGTAAGGTGGCAATACTTCCCTGGACGAATTGTTTCCAAAGATTTACAAAATTCACTTTATTTCTGCCGCCAAGCCAGAATAAAGAAGAAAAAAGCCGGTTTTGAAGGGTAAGGGTGTTGGGGAAACTACAGGCACGCTAGCGTGGAAAAAATCCTTTTACGCGCCGATATTCATATTATATATAAATATATAATATGAATATGGAGGTATATAAAACTCATTTTCACCTTATTACTTCGTACGTACTACCTCCATATATATCCGGTGACGGGACGAACAAGTTGTGTGCCTGGTGGTAAGCGACTCGTCCATCCATAACAGAGCTTTAAATCGCAAAGATCGTAGGGTCATTGCTAGTGTGAGCGCCGCCTTGCGGCGCAACGCATGCGGAAAGAGTGCGCCGAGTTTTCCGGTGGAAAGAGGGCTTGGCGGATCCCCCCTATGGAGCTCGTACCATAGGGAGCGATCCGTCCAGTCCTCGTAGAGTGGGTGAGCCGGTCCCACGGGCCACTGTCGTACCACCTTGTGCAGATGCTGACCGGACACGGCTGCTTCGGTCACTACCTGCACAAGGTGGCGAGGAGGGAACAGTCCTCGTCGTGACACGACAGCAGCGCTGCGGATGACATCGCGCAGCACACCCTAGAGGTGTGCAGCCGGTGGGATGAGCAGCGCCGTACCCTGACGGGGACAATAGGGCGGGACCTCTCGCTGCCGGGCGTGGTTGCCGCCATTCTCGGTAGCGAGGAGTCCTGACAGGCGGTGGCCTCCTTTTGCGGAGAGGTTATGTCGCAAAAGGAGGCTGCGGAGCGGGTGCGCGAGGACGCGGCGGACGCGCACCTGATCCCCTAGTGAGGCCAGCGGGGTCTGGGCAGGGACTCCGAAGCCTGCATTGGACGACCTCACTCATCTGGGGGGCAAGTCGGAGGACAACTGACCTGCCCTTCTAAACCGGAACGCAGCAATACTTACATTACTGCTTGGTGGCTGAAATAGGTACGGTGACAGTACTTCCTTGGATGATGTGTGACTTGGTTGATTTGCTACACGGTAGGATGTAGTTTACTCGATTATATAAAATCCTGAAAACAGGCTAAAATAAAAGTTTAAAACTAATTATGTAGGAACAAAAATTTGATTTTTTATATGGAGATTTACATGGCTCCTTAAGTACCACAGAGAACCTTTTATTTATTGCTAAATTTTGATTTTCAACTGAAGCCCTGTAGTTATTAAATTCACTTTATCCTAAAACTACAAAATTGCACAACGGTCTAACGACAAGCCGCGCCGGGCGCTGTCAGTTATCATTGGGTGCTTGTCTACAACGGATCTGTCTCAAATTTTCTTAGCCTGTTCTTATTTTATTTATATTAATTCTCAGCACTCGGGTTGCGGGACGCGAGAACTCCTAAAATGTAGGCTCACGTTGAAATCGCGCACGCCTTAATTTGTCTTACCACGTACCACACATTTGTCTACGATCCAAAGTTTCAAATTAAATGGTTTTCTACATGTTCTTGTGGAAAATATTATATAAAGCAAAGCACGATTCGTTCATACTTCAAACTTCAATACGTGTTCGTACATGTGACATCGCATGAGATATTATTTCTATTCCTTACAATAAAATATGGACGAGACAATGGAATGCTGAATCCGCCAACAGATGGTACAATAACTGCAAATTTGAAAAATATATATAATATATATACACAACGTAAAACTGTTTTTTTTTTTGTTAACATTGTACATTTTCAATTTCAAATA
The DNA here is from genome assembly GCF_003589595.1 of Hyposmocoma kahamanoa. NCBI lineage: Eukaryota > Metazoa > Arthropoda > Insecta > Lepidoptera > Cosmopterigidae > Hyposmocoma > Hyposmocoma kahamanoa. The sequence continues at coordinate 4,601 of NW_020653646.1, read as the reverse complement.
ATGTGTTTGTTTATTTACTTTTTAAAATAAATAAGTATATGCAAATGTTGACTTTTTAATACTCCATATTTTTAAATCGAACACAGGAACAAATAATAGCACGAATGTCTCCTTTTTGTGACTTTGTCTGTATCTAAGTATAACACGAAGATTTGTATTTTCGCAGCTTTCAAGTATACATGATCACATTTCTTCAAATCTTTCAATTGATTTGGTCGGTAAATTCTTATATAATTCAATTATCTTCGCGTCTCTCAACCCGCTCGCTTATAATTAATATAAATAAAATAAGAACAAGCGGAGATAATTTCATACGCATTCAACGTTGACAAGCGCCCGATGGCGACTGAAGGGATAGCGGGTGGTGTGTCGTTGAACCGCTGGCAATTTTCAAGTTTTGGGATAAATGTGAATTTAATTACTACAAGGCTTCAGTTCAAAACCAAAACTTAGCAGGTTCTCTGTACTATTCAAAGAGAAATATCTCCATATGAAAATTATGTGCGTAGTTAGATATTTTATTTTTAAATAATTCGTTTTAAATTTTGTTTTAGTCTGTTTTCGAGATTTTATATAATCGAGTAAAGTAAGTACTTTCGTGTAAGAATTAGCACATTCTTTAGACAATATCCTTAGGCCTATCGTATGATTTTTGTAGAATGTTCTTTAATAGTAACCTAAAATATTTGATCTAGCAAAACCGTTTTTCCCGCTTCTCCTCCGGTGATACGCCTTAAGCTCTCTATTCCTTCTCACCGTTCTAGCAGAGTATAATAAGACAAATATGGTAACTACAACGTTTAAGGACGCACACATTTGCATAATCTCGCGGTGCACTCGCGTTGCATAGCGTGTGTCGTCTCACGCGCTACTACTAGTACTAGACGTGTTTAATGTTGTGTTTGTAGACGTTTGACTAAGAGTGTCTCAATTTCAGAATTGTTCAGCATTTGAAGTCTATTTCATAATCAGTCTCTATAACCAAGATACCAATCCGAATCAAATAAGTTTTATTGAAATATCCCCTAGTTCGCCACTATACAGGACTTGATACTGAAATATAAATAGGAGATAATAAAAATAGGTTCTCACTACGACACTACTCAAAGTATATTGAGAGAAAAACGCCTTGAATTGGAGAAATAGCAAAATCAACCATTAAAGTAATTGCTCCTAAATTAAAGGTAGGCGCCATTTATAAGAATGAATTTTCATGCGTGAGGTGGATGATTTTCTTGAAAATGAAATGGGACCACTATGGAAGTACCCCCTTTCCAACAACAAAATAATCATGAAAATCGATTCACAAATACCGGAGTTATTGCGTAACATACATACAAAAAAAAAGAACATACAGTCGAATTGAGAACTTCCTCCTTTTTTGAAGTCGGTTAAAACAATATGTAAGTACTTATTGCATTTGACAAAGGTTATTTCAACACAGTACACTGATCACCTTATTTTAAAAGCCATGGAATCTCGTAAAAGCATTCACCTATGGAACATGGAGTCTGAAGCTGGGGATATTCTTTGTTATCTGCGGTGTCTTTATCCTAGTACAAAATGCTCCATTAAGGAACTTAAAGCCCGCGATTACAAGTCATACAAAATAACAATCCCTGAAGAATTTTATGAAAATGTGTCTCACCTGAAATATGGCCAATTAATGTACGTGTTTTAAGTCCTGGACGTTATTTCGTTTGCTAAGAATGCACTCTCAACAGGAACGCTACCATTAGGCCGTCTACAGGAAATAAAATGCCTCGTAAGCAAGTAGCCCTTGACCTTGATGGACCTTAATTATCAGAATGTTTGTGGAATAAGGACTAAACTGAAAGTCTGGAAAACCAATCTGATGCTAATGGAACATGATGTAGTGGGAGTCACTGAAACATTTTTAAATGGGTCAATCGTGGATAATGAAATCTCATGTCGCGGATGGAGTATTCAACGACGTGATCGTGACTCACCAGGGGGTGGTGTGTTACTTGCAGCACGCAATGGTATCACCCTATAATGTCGTAAAGATCTTGAGACTGCTCACGGTGAAAGATTTGTGGGCATCATTTTCCATATATAATGAGATTGTCTTTGTCTGTGTGTACAAGTTTTAGTGCTACTGATAATATTTATTTCAATTGTAAAGTAGAAAGTTTTATATTTAATTTAATTTATGTTTTTTTTTTTTTTTTTACATTTTTTTACAATTTAATTAATGCTATAATTTTACGTGATATAAATTTAAATAGTGCCTCTGTTAATGTAAATAACTATTAATGCTATTTTCATCGTATTGTGGTTTAAAAGAGATAAATGACATTTTCAATAAGCGTGGAAGTAAATCGGATATTGTTTTGGTTCAGGAGTGCGTTGATGTAACTAAGGTCAACGTATCGCAATTAAAAGGTATCATACCTCTTGATTCATGTCATCCTCCATTAGATTTTAAAATTGCAGTACGTACTTACTCCACAAAAAAGTCGGACTAAGTAATTTATGTGATGCTGGGATTGGAGATTTTCTAAGGCTGATAATTCTTATTGCAAAGTTACTTTCAAGGACTAACTGCGAAACTGTCACAAACGCTAAAGATGTTAACTTCGCCACAAACAAGTTTTATGAAATTATTTTCAATATATTTGATTCTGGAGTGCCTAAGAAATTGAGATCGAACAAATCCAGTAACCGCTATCCTGCATGGTTCGGCCGCAATATTATATCAATAATAAATACCCAGATATCAAATGGAAAACACAACTCCACCGTACTTGGAAACGAAAAAAGTCAAATGATATTGGAAAATCGTATTCGGACATTAGAGTTAGTCTTAAAAAGCGCATTGATAAGGCGTACAAGTTTAATATGGAACGTATTGAGAGTAACTTAAAACACAAGCCACAACAATTCTGACAATACGTTTCAGGTCTAAGGGGTAAACCTACATAGGGCGCACTATAAGTTTCCGGAACTGTCCACTTACATAAACAGTATTTAAAAAGTAATTACAACCTTTGAAAATGGCACTTTTGGCTGTAGAATACAGTTTGTTTCATCTGACTGTCACTTGTTTTTACTATGTGGCGTCATTTTAGAAATTGGTTGTCTACATCACGACGCATTTAACTCGTGAAAATTTTCGTAGTATGATTTTCTACGACTTTAAGTGTAATTTAACAGCTCAGCCGACCTTCGCTCGGCATCAAACTGCTTTTTGGTGACATAGCACCACGCAAGAAGACTATTTATAGATAGTTTGCAGAATTTAAACGCAGTCGTGTGAATCTCAGTGACGAATTTCATGATGGTTATCCGTCCACTGCTGTGAACAACAAAAACATCGATGCTGTGTACCGTATAATCAAAACAGACCCGCTTGTGACATACCATAAGATTTGGGCAACTTTAAGAATGGCATGAGTCAAATACAATCAATACTACACAAACATTTGGGTGTGAAAAAGCCGTGCTCTCAGTGGATTCCACACAATTTGACTGAGGTTTAAAAAACGGATCGCGTCACTTGGTGTAATGCCATGCTTACCAGATTCAACGAAGGGGCGTCAAATTTGGTGTGTGACAGGTGACGAAACATGGATTTATAGTTAAGATTCCAAAACAAAACAGCAATCGAGCGTATGAGTCTTTCGAGATGAGCCGAAACCAACCAAAGTGGCGCGCGTGTAAAGTGCCTCTAAGCGAATGATTGCTTCTATTTTTAATAAAACTGGACACGTGGCTACTGTTGCTTTGGAGAATCGTCGTAGCGTGAATAGTGATTGGTACATGATCATTTGTTTGCCGGAAGTTATTGACAAACTCCGTAAAAGTAACTGTACGTAACGTAAACGTCATATCATCTTGCACCACGATAATACCAGTTCTCACACGGCCAGAGAGACAAATGAATTTTTAAAGGTGAACAACGTTGACCTTATGAGCCATCCCGCGTACAGTCCCGACCTGGCACCTTGCGACTTTTATTTATTTCCAAAAATTAAGAACCAGTTACGCGGTGAGCGATTTTCATCACCTGAAGACGTTGTCGAAGAGTATGAAAAATATGTTTCAGAGATGGTCACGGAGGAGTGGCATAAATATATACAAAATTAGTTCATTCGTATGAAAAAGTGCATTGACGCCGACGGAGAATATTTTGAGAAACAATAAATTCATTTCTGACCATTTATAGTATTTTTTCTTATTCCTTCCGGAAACTTACAGTGCGCCCAGCGTACATTTGAACCGGAGATATCGCGTGATGGGGTGACTTATAGACAGGTTCAGGCGGCTGAGGCCTTTGCTCGGTTTTTCTCTAGTGTGTTTATTTTAAATTCTAATAAAGTATTATCAACTACGGGTACAACCAATCAACTGAATAGTACTTGTATAAATATTTTTCAACTTAACCATCACAACATAAGACGACGTATTAGTAAAATGAAAGCGGATGGCTCTCCTGGATCTGATACCATCCCGCCTTCCCTTAATAAAATGTTCTAAAATGAACTGGTCATCTCTATGTGTCATATTATAAACACAGCTATCCATACCGGTGATGTTGTTTACTTCGATTCCTGGAAGGCCTTTGATCGGGTTGACAA
>NW_020653645.1:0-66347 GCF_003589595.1 Hyposmocoma kahamanoa | reverse complement strand
ATATATATATATAGATGGAAGAACGTCTTGAATAATTGTATAATGTTTTGCGAGAAGAATGAGTGCGAGTCCATCTGTTCATAAATATTGCGTTCCATATCATGTTTTTTGTTTTTATCACGGAAAAAAGATTATGTGGTCTGTGGTTTTTATTATTTATTATTATTATTTATTTCTTTATTTTTTATTATTATTATCTATTTTAGACTCTTACCTCTCCCATAGTGGAAAAGACAAATTATTACTATTATAATTATTGTTCTTGCTAATTACTGTAATCGGATATGTCCGTTGTAATTAGAATATTTTTTTTTTCAAATTATGCTTATAACTTATAAGTACAACTAAAACAAGAAAGTAACAACCCTACGCTAGCGCTTTATTCCCATCGTCGAGACGCAACGCAACGCGAGGCGGCGCGCTGAACAAGCGTGAGTTACCCTACTTGTTTTTATTATACTGTGGTACTGGTTTTTATCTACAATTCATTCTCCCATTCAAGGCAATCCGTTTTTGGGACACGGTCCCGCTCCACGTCGGATAAAGTCAGACCAAATTATATCTCAAGTGCATGTTTCGCATGCATTGTTTTCACAATCTTCAAGTTCAAGACTCTGCATAATGTTGCTGCGGGTATATATACAGGGTGTCCCATGGTTATGCGACAACGGAGGGAACACTTTAAATACTATAAATAGGATATTTTGCTCCATAGAGATATTATTTTATTTTCAAAAGTAAGTTATTACAGCATGTAGCGTAGTACACCTTCTCCTATGTCCCATCTATCTCTATACCAAAATTCGTCAAATTAGTGTAGTAGTTTGAGGCGTATAGACTATTACGTCTACACTGAGTTACTTTCACATTTATAATAATAGTTAGAATATACTATTTGTTTTATTATATGTATTTTGTACCATATAAACATACATGATAAGTCCCATGTGCCTGTAATTGGTGAATTTACAGGCACATGGGACTTATCAACTTACGTCGGAAGGTAACCGACGCATTGGCAGTGCCCCTCAGATCTTTGCGATTTAAATCTATAAGTGGCACTGCAACTGTTATGGACTGGTATTTAGCTTACCATCAGACGTACGACTTGTTCGTTCCGTCACTTAATATTGTTAAAAAAAGCTAACTATCAAATTTTGGTTTATAATAGTAACTTGTTATTTTTGTTTTAAGTGTAGTACCTAGTTGTTTTTCTTTTCTATTTGGCTCCATGGTTAACTGGTAGAGAATGCCTTATGGCAATAATTCATAGCGATCGAAAGAATGATATTGTTTCAATTATAATTATAACTATAATTATTTTCCTTTTGACAATCTGTAAGGAATGCCAGGAATAAAATTCACGATATATTGCACAATCTTTTTTGTCAACCTTACAAAGAGCATATAACTGCTATGCCATAACTGCTATACTATTTTCTGCTAAACTATTTGCAGCATTATTTTCTATTGTGTTATTTACAGTCTGGTTCTGACTTGCCTTTAGAAATAGATTAAGTACACTTGAAAATTGCTCCATTGCGTAGACAATTTGTACAGAGAAATAATAAAGAATTATTAATAGGTATGAAGTTTACTGAATATAATAACGTTTTACTACCACAATATTAAGTTTTTGTAAAATTACTTCACTACAGTAACACCTTACAGTAATACCTTATTATTACTATATTCATAAGTCGCTCTTTATAACTGATAATCAGTTAAGAGTTTATACAACCTCAAATGGCTTGAATCCAAGTCAAAAAATTTTGAATATTAATTAATAATAAATAATTAATAAATAATTTACTAAAGAATTTAAAGCGACAGTATGAGAAGCAAAGGATTGAAGAGGCAGGAACAAATAGCAAGAATCTGTGGAGTGCTATTACCGAGATCATTGGTACATCAAAGTCCACCCCACCAGCCACTGAATTACTTGCTGGCGGATTTAACAAAGAAGATGCTATTGACAACGTTCATAAGTACTTTCCTCACATAGGCCGATTTATTGCAAGTAAGGTCCAGCGCACTCAAAATTATGCTCCGACTAGGTCTCGAGGTGCTCAGGGTTCTTTTGTTATTGTGGAAACTGATGAATCAGAGGTGGAAAGTATCGTTGACAATCTGCGGAGCAACTGTGCTGTTGGTATTGACGGATTGTCTACGGGCTTAAGAGATTCAAACGTATTATGATTGGTCCACTGACTTGTATTTTTAATCGCTGCTTTTCAAATAGTATATTTGCAACCGATTTTAAAAAAGCACTAGTACACCCGGTTTATAAGTCGGGGAGCAGAGACTGTGTCAGTAACTACCGCCCAATATCCATCTTGATAACTCTCTAAAGTTTTCGAAAAATTTACACAACCTATTTATACCTCCCACTTCTAGGCATGGGTCTCTTCTCAGGCGAGGATTTAGGTGTTGTAATATGTTACTGGTTGCAACAATTAATAATAAAATATATTAATAGACTACTACATCAATATACAATAATATGAGCATTACTGCGTTTCGGTTTTGAAGGATAAAGGTGCTGGTGAAATTACAGGCACATGGGATTTGTGAACTTTTTATTATAATACCAGGTGACGGGACGAACAAGTCGTTTGCAATTTGTATGATCTTTAGTTTGTGGATTGACCAGCTGTCTGAAACATTGTTACTGTTATGTGGAAATTGTTCTTTAATATCATTTTCGTAAAACTAACTATCATTCTCCTTTATTTTTACACCTTCAGTGGCCTAATGGTTTGCACTGTGGGCGCTGGACGTGGTGATGCTGAGTTCGATTCCCTGTAGGTCTAAATTCGGAAATGAAGTTTTATAAATCAGTTCGGATCCGAAATGGATTCCGTTACTCTGGTGCTCATAATTTTTTTTTATGACACCGGGCGAACAAGTCGAGCGTCTGATAGTAAGCGACACGCCTGTCCATAACAGTTGCAGCGCCACTCAGAGCTCGAAATCGCAAAGATCTGAGGGGCACTGCCACTGGACCCGTCACCCTCAGACATAAGTTGACAAGTCCCATGTTTCTGTAATTTCATCAGTACCCTTACCCTTCAAAACCGGAACACAGTAATTATTATTACATTACTGCTTGGCGGCAGAATAGGTAAGATGACAGTAATTCCCTGGACGAACTCTTTCACAAGGAACTCTGCTTACTGTACATAATACTTTTATTATTAATTACTTACTTATTAACATGGATGGGAATAGATAGAGTTTTTGTACCTAAACTTCGTGGAACATAGACAGAAAATGGAGACTGCCTTACGACAATACTTTTTAGGTCCTGGACCTTTTCGGGATTCGGGAAATCACTTAAGAACATTAAAAATTGACGTGATTGGGGACATGCAGGTACACTATATTTATCTTAACTTTGCGACGCACAGTGGGTCGGTTATGCGATATTGCGGACATTGGATTTTTTTCACGATAACTCTGTAAAAAATGCCAATCGAGAGATCCTATTGTCCTAATTAAATATTGTCATATCACATTTTGCCATAAATGTAATAGTTTAGGAGGAAAAAAAATGTGTATTTTTTGTAAGAGACCATGCCTTTAGTGCCCCATTGATACAAAGCCTTAGTCGATCCAGTCTTGGAATCACTACAGTACGCATTATTAGACCATCCTTCTATAGATTTGCATACTAAACACGCGCCCAAACCTGTCTATTCACTACTTATACGTGTCAGAAGGTCCCTGCCTCTTAATTACTTATATTATTAATTATTCATTACTTTACTAATTATATAGTACATACTTATCTCTAAGGGTGACAGGCGCAGGGTCCGTGCCCCTAAGATCTTTGCGATTTAAATCTCTGAGTGGCATTGCAACTGTTATGGACAGGTGTGAAGCTTACCACCAAGCATACGACTTCTTCATCTCGTCACTTGATATTATGAAAAAAACAAATAAAACAAGTCTAATTCAACTTCAAATTATAACGTAAATACGAAAGCACCAGCCCCCGTAGTATGGCTACGTATGACAACCGCGATGTGCGCGATAAAATTGAATTAAGCGCGTGCTATTGACTGTCTCAATCAGATCTAATTTAGATAGTCAACAGGGCGTGCTTATTTCAATTTTATTGCGCGTGTCGCGACTATCATGCGTAGCCATGCTACGGGGGCTGTTCGTAAAAAAATCTTTCTAAACTATAACAACAATATTAAATGCCTCTGTTGCCGAACGGTTACAATGCTGGACTGCCACGCATAAGTCCCGGGTTTGATTCCCGGGCCGGCCGGGAGAAATATTTGTATGGCTTACATTTATTTCTCTCGTGAGTTTGGATGTAATTTGTTGTTGTCTATGTGTGTGTCCATAGCACCAGCGATACAGTGTTTCTCTAGTGTGGGGCTATGAGTGTGTAAAAATAAAATAAATGCAGGTTGGGGACTTCACACGTTTTCCGAGGGTTGTGAACCTTCTTCGATGTGCAGGTTTCATCATGATGTGAATGGGAAGCTCCTAGTAAATTTCAAATTAAATTTCGCTCATAAATTGCAAAAACCTCAGAGATGCGAGCCCAGATTCGGAACTATGGCCTCTGCTTGGGAGGCGGTAGGTCAAACCATTGGGCTACCATTAGCTACGTATATCATATTATATAATCATATATTATTATCATAATATATAATCATATTTTGTATTATTAATACAAAGAAAACTATTCCGACTAAGCCACGGAACAAACTAAAGGACTACACGAATTTTTCTATGTGCTTGTTGCTGATATTGTGCTTCATTTTTGGTTTTTAACGAATTTTTTTATCTATGAAAGCTTTTCTTCACTCAGCCAGGTACCTTCACAGCTGACTAGACTAATCATATTCATTTTTCAAAAAGGTTTTGTTTACTGTTTTACAATAACTCTCTCTGAAAAAAAAACGTACACAATTCTAAGCTTCAAGAATATTCTATGTCATTTTCTATTCGTAAAATCGGCGGTTTCAGTTTAAATACTATACATTCTAAAACAATGGCACATTCATGATCGGGACATGAATTTCCTTTTGGTAGTTGACAGATATCTGAACGAGGCGAGTTAACAAAATCTGGTACGTTTTGCGTAGTTTTCAAATGTATTTTACATTCTTTTAGAGCATAGGTTCCCAAACATTTTGGCTCACGCACCGCTCACTTAGGCAAGATAAAAAAAATTCAACGCCCACCACCACGACAAATAATAGAAAATACGTATTTTTTTGTATCGACACAAAAAATCACAAAGAAAAAAAAATATATATACGGAAACATATGTATATATATATATATATATGTTTTCGTATATATTTTTTATGAAAACTAACTAAAAGTAACGGGATTTGCGTAGTATTTTAGTCGGAAGCGGTCCGACTAGTTTCAACCATAATCGATGGCATAGAGTTAGTATATAAGTACCCATAGATTGGCAACGCACGTGAAAGAGCGTTAGTATACACGTATGTTAGAGCGAGATGGGTAGACGAGACCACTTCATTATACGCTATGAGCCTGTATGAACCTAGGGTCCGCTGACAACAAAACAAATTTCGTTTATTTTTGAAAAATAATTGGTTTTAAAATGTGAAATAGTGTTAAACGAACGTTTATTAGTCATGGTAACGTGTTCAGTACCCGGATGTAACTCATCTAAAAAGGAAAACTAGCAGAATTGTACATTTCACGTGTAAGTACTATTAAAATTTTTAGCTGTCTAAAAGCACTACCACAAAAGTTTTTTACATAAATATATCCGTAAAATTGTACCATTCAAGTGCATTAATAACCCAAATGTATACGAATTCAAATAAAAAATATATCAAATACGTGAATTTCTGAAGTTCATAGCCCCACTTTCATAGATATTGACGCAATCGATAATATGTTATCGAGATGTCATTAACTGAAAAAAAGAAAGGCAAAGGCGTGGCTTGCTTACAGCCGAAATCATCTTTATACTTAATCCATTTTTTATATTATTGAATTTTGTTTATTGTTTATCCATTGTTTAATATTATTGAATCAGAAATTTCTGGTTTTAGTACTTTATATTTAATTAATATTGCATTAGTGCATTATTTTTTTGTCAACATTAAAACGAAAATTTCTTTTAATATCGTAGTTGAGGCACTCATTTTTTTATGTTAATTATTGTTGTTGATTCAGATTTCCTCAAAACATTGAAGTACTACAGAAAAGGCTTATAATGCTAAAGAGAGAAGACTGGGTTCCCAAACAGTTTTCAAAAATATGCAGCACACACTTTGCTTTTTCTTTAGAGGCAAGCAAAGAGTAAAGCCGTAGCTTTACCAGAACGTATTCTGGTTCTGTACCCACATTATTCATGCCGGTATGCCTTACAATTAATGGATTTTTGTGTAGTACTACTCGTCAACAACAAATCAGCGATGTATTGTTGTTAGAGTTCTGTTCTGAAATACGATACTCATATAGGATCACGTGTGTCCATCTGTCCGTCTGTCACAGCCAATTTACTCCAAACCTACTGGACTGATTCTTTTTTGAAATTTGGTACATATGCACTTGTGTGATCAAAACATGAAACGTAAATAAATTAATTCTGAATTTGAAGTCAGTATTGGGAGGGAAAGTTCTCAAGTATATATTTTTTGTAATTTTGAAATATAAATATTTTTAAGTTGTTTAAGAAAATAGACGAAAATTGATGATTCTCCCGTTTATCTTCGAAACTACTGAGCCTAAAGTTTTGAAAAAAATACAGAAATTGTCTTTAAATCTCATAGTGTTATCTTGGGTGAAAGTCCACATTGTTTACCTACCATCCTATGGCACTGCCAGAACGTGATAGTAGCTTTCTTAATTTTGTATTGAATCATTAATTAATGCTATAAGACACTTTGGTGAATACGACGAAGTGAAATGCCGGTGTAATATGTTAATCGATATTAAAGTTAAATCAGTGGATGGCATAACACTATTTATCTTGCACACATGCACATTATACGCACACAGATGTATTTTTGTTTTGGTCTTGTCTCCAATACTTCAGGGCCAATCTATGGATATACTAAATCTATGATCGATGGTCTTCATCAGGGGTTGAGTGCAACGTTCGCGGCCGCGTTACGTCACGATAGTAACGACATGGTGAGCTCTGTGTGCTGGACTGTTTCCAACAACAATTCTACGGACAGCAGTAGCGAAGAAGGGTTCCCGGACGCGCTAACGCAACGTATTAGCGCCCCGAGTTCCCTGCGACCAGCGTCATTCATCGGCGCGTGCGCAGAGAGCCGCAGCGCGCAGTGCTACATGTGACGCGGTCGCGAACGTTGCATAAATATTGCTAGCATAGCTCATTGACTGACTTTGAGCTTTTTTATGAGGCCGATAGTAAGTGACCACGTCTCAGAGCCATAGGTCATCGCTCGCAACACGCACTGCTCGAAGACTATTGTCTTCAAGGACTGCGGCATTGCGGACGAGAAGACGTCCCGGAGCTTCCCGAAAGCTGTCCAACCGAGTCGGATTCGACAATTTTATTTAATCATTGTTAATTATTAAGTACTAACGTAGGCTAAGAGTTACTAACACAATTGTAGACCTATTAAGTTGTTTGTATATTGCTATTTTCTTTTGTGTTATTTTTTCACTCGTTTTAGTTTTGCCTTACCCATCACACACCGACAATTTTAATTTGAATAATAATTTGTGGATAATGTTGTTGATTGTACGTGTACTTATGTTAGAGTTAATCAACACTGAATGTAATTATACAATTATTTGTTATCCCTGAAAAATAAATAAATAAAAGTGAAGATGTAGACGAGGATGGTAACAAACTTGATTAGAAGACGCCTATTCACGCTTCATTTATTAAATAAATATTTACTTTTATTTAACTTATACTTTTACTATTTCTATTTATTTCTTATTTTAATTAACTTTCACCCGGAAATATACGGAAGGCTGTTCTTCAGTATACTGAACTATACAGGCTGTATATATGAAAGTGAGAAATATTCGTACATGTCATAGTAAATCATGTTGTTCAGTAGCACAGTGATTATACAATACAATACAATATTTTTAAATTCAATTAAGTTGGTTCTGGTCACGGTATTCTAGGCATTAGGTACCCTCAGAATTATCGTTACTCTGGTACTCATAGCACAGGAAATTCCCTAGTTTGAGACCAGAAATTTGGAGTGATTGTCTGGCATTTTTTCCCTAAATTCTTCTCTTTTTGGCATAGCTTCCAAGAAAAAATAATATAACAGAGAGACGGTCAAGATACAACAACGCTATAAGTTGTATAAGTACATAAGATATTATTTCCTCTACATCGGGAAGTATGCCTTAGATTTTGAACAATTGTGAAATCTTGTACTCGTAATTTAGTCTCCGTATACTACCTATGTACGGTAGCGTACGGACGCTTCGGGTTTCGCCCTCCGCTAGACCTCGGCCTACGGCCGCGGCACTTATGACTTTAAACGAATTAACAAATGGCAAAAAGTAAATTTTGATTGCAAATTATTGTTAAACACCCATGGAGAACCCCACATGCCGATTTTCAGTACAATTAGAGCAAATTTTTATCATTCGCTAAAAAAGTTTGTAAGTCAGCCATATTGAAAAATGACTAAAAGTAAATTTTAACCGAAAATTATTATTAAACAGACATAATCTCTATGTGGTGATCTCCCCTACATGCCGATTTTCAGCTGAATTAGAGCAAATTTTTATCTGCCGCCAAAAAGTTTGTATGGCAGCCATATTGAAAAATGGCGAAAAATAAATTTTGACAGCAAATTATTATTAAACGCTCATAGAGCCACATGCCGATTTTCAATCGAATTAGAGCAAATTTTCATCTCCCGCCAAAAACACTTCTATGGCAGCCATATTGAAAAATGGCGCTAAATTAATGTTGATTACAAATTATTATCAAGTACTCCTAGAGACCCCCACATGACAACTTACAAAGGGATCAGAACAATTTTTAATCTGCTGCCAACAAACGCTTGTATGGCGGCCATATTTGAAAATGGTGACAAACCAATTTCGAGCACAAATTATTATCTAGCTCTTCTAGAGGCCTCCACATGCCAATTCTTAGCTGAAACAGAGCGAGTCTTTTTCAGCAGCTATTTTTAACGAAAATAAAAAAACATTGAATGAACATCATATAAAAAAATGGCGAAAAAAACTTTTGACCCCAAATTATGATCAAGGACTCCTAAAGAGCATGCGGGAGGCATGCCAATTTTGAGCCACATCGAAGCAAGTTTTTCTTCGGCCGCCATTTTGGATTGGCCATCTTGAATTTTTTTTACAGAAGCAGCACTATTACCCTCTATGACATATCTTCCAGCACCTCCAACCTATCTCTAATAGTTCCCGTGATACAAGGCTTCGAAATTTGTAAGGCGGCCGTCTTGTTTATTTGAATTTCGAAATTTTTTTACTTTCTGCGGAAATTGACCAAGGTGTATCTCATAAAAGTGCACAAAAATCCCACCATGTATTATAGTTTTTGCAGGCCGTTGATCACTCGTTTACATTTTCCACATTCATCGCCTATCAGAGCCTATCCCCGTACAACGGTATAAATATATTTTTTCCACCATATCGAGAAGTATGCGTTCTATTTTTCTAAGTGAGTCAGGATTTGTAGCTTTATATATATAACTAGATGGCGCGCGTTGCGCCAGGCCGCTAAAGCGGCCCGCGAGGGCTTTCTTTGGGACTTGTGACTGATTGGGAGTTGGACTTATTATTTCAGTAGAGAAAGATTCGCCATTTTAGAAAATTTTTAATCCCGTTAGAACCTGATTAGGTTCTTTGACAATTTTTGTTTGAAAGCCATAGACCCATCTGACGCTTTGGTCGAGCAGCTGGTGTCCTACCTGATGCAGACTACTTCTTTTCTGGTAGTCAATATTCTTAGTCAAACACAAACCTTGTACATTGTTATTTAACACACCTCGATTCGTTCTATTAGAACAATGATGTTGTACGGCGAAAATGTATGGCGGTCATATTGAAAAATAGCGGAATCAAAAAACCACAAACGCAATATTGTATTATGGGACGTTATAGACGGTCAGGTGCCAAATTTCAGCACGATGGGTGTTTTTTTTCTGGCCGCCATTTTGAATTGGCCATTTTGAAAAAATAAATTTGACAGCCGATTGGCTTCTATCACCCTCACGGACATTAGTTTGAACATAATTTACCTATCTCTAATAGTTTCAGAGATATAGTTCCCCGAAATTAGTATGGCGGCCATTTTGTTTTTCGAATTTTGAATTTTTTTCACTCCCCATAGAAATTGCCCAGGGTGTGGATAAACATTTGTTTGGACAGTTTGAGCCAAGACGCATACTTTGGCCGGGCAGCTGGGGTTCTCCCTGATGCGGAGCACTTTCCGAGGATTACGTTAGCTTCTGATACTCACTAAACCCGTTTGACCATAATTTAGCTACATTGTTTTTATCTACACGCCCGTCTTCTGGGAGAAAAATGACGCCAAAGGGCAGAAAATTGACACGTATGGCAGCCATCTTGGAAAATAGCGGAATCAAAATTTTCACCTCAGTTCCCTATTATGGGCTCCCATACACGGGCGCATGCCAAATTTCAGCCGGATCGAAACACTTTTTTTAGGCCCCCCATTTTGAGTCGGCCATCGGAGCAGACTGCAATTCTACGTTCTCCCATAATGAATCAGTCAATATTAGTACATGTCTGAATCAGTCCGAAAGTAATCTTTTTGACAACATTACACTCCGTCGGCATCAGGCAGGTGGGACGGATTCAAATGTGTTATCATTAGACATTGAAAACAATACCACTTGCATGAGCAACATTAGAAAAATAATTCGTGAAGAACTGCAACATACGCTAAATGAGCGCCTGACCAATTTAATTAGCAAAACTATTGAAAAACAAATTGCTATGATATTTAATAAAGTTACCGAACTTGATACTAGGTTAACTGCACTTGAGAATAAACTTGAAATGATGGTGAGTGACGCCACAGCATGTGTGCAACCGAAGAGTACAGTTATTATCTGTAGTCCCAGCCAGGAAAGGAAAGATGGTCCGCCTAAGCCAAGGCCGAATAAACCAGTGCTGTCTAAGCAAGCGACATCTAAGCTAGCGACGTCTGAGTCGTTGCCGTCTATGCCCGGGACTTTTGAACAAGAAACAACATATATCCGCGAGCCTAACTTACCCAGGCAGTCTCCCCGAGCTACTAAAGAAACCGTTACCTCTGAGCTGGATGGTGATAGCTGGACGGTAGTTAAGCGTCCGCGTAAGTCTCTGAATGTTAAGCGAGGCACTGCTATGCCCGGGGCGACGCAGCTTGAAGCATCAGAAAGGTCACGGTACATCCATGTGTACTACCTTAAAATCGGCACTACCGATGAAAGGGTTCGTGCCCACCTTAAAACAGTTTGCGGTGAGGACGTCTGCATGGTAGAAACTTTAAAGGCCAGAGGCAACTACGCATCTTTTAAATTGACCGTCCCATCGCGGTATGCTGAAAGGGTGATGGACCCTAGTAATTGGGCAAGAGACATAGCGGTAAAGCCCTGGCGCCAGTTTTTTCGTACCCAAAACGCCAAAAGCTCGACACAAAGCTCGTGAACTCCAAATTAAATGTAACAAATTTGTACTAAATATGTACTACCAAAATGTAAGGTGGCTTAAGTCGAAATTGTTCAATTGGAGAACCAATATTATGCTTTCCGAAGACCTATTTCTAGTAGCCGCTACTGAAACGAATCTAGATGATTCCGTGACTGATGCTGAATTGTGCTGCGGCAATTGGTCAGTGCTTCGACGCGACCGCGGCGGGGGCCGTGCGGGCGGCGGCGTTCTACTGGCTGCTCAACCGCCCGTCTGCCTCGAACGCTTATCTCAGTATGAGACACTGCACGGTGAAGATCTCTGGGCGAAATTTAAACTTAATGGACACAGTTTTTGCGTTTGCGTTATATACATACCACCTAGAGCAAATGACAATATTTATATAGAATGGTTTAACAGTGTTGAGTATTTTTGTGAAAGCCATCCCAATTGTAAACTTTTGATTCTGGGCGACCTGAATTTGTATAGTGCAAGTGCGTATATTGTTAACCTATATAATTGCTTTTTACCATTGTGTAATTTGTTAGATTATAACTGCGTGAATAATGTGAATGGTAGAATGCTCGATGTGGTGCTAACGAGTTCGGATATGAGGGGTGCACTAAGTGTACGCTCCGCGGCGCCAGGAGAGGAACTTGTGAATATCGACATCCACCACCCGCCTCTTGTCGTCCATTTTCGGTATGACGTTGTCACTAGGGCAACGTTTGCAGATCCTTCAAACGTGGATACTTTAAAAGACTGGAATTTCGCGAAGGCTGATTTTTATTATCTATATTGTCTTATTAACAATTGTGATTGGAACAGCATTTATGGACTTGAAACTGTTGACAGCGTCGTATCTAAATTTAATACCATACTCTATAGCTTTTTCGACCACTGCATTCCCAAGAAAATACGGAAGCCAACGTGTAGTCGTACATATCCAGTCTTCTACACGAAAGCTGTTATCCGTGACATTGCCACTAAAGCTCGGTTGCATAGGGAGTGGAAACGAACTGGAAGTACGGATATTTACGAACAGTTTAAAATTTTGCGCTCTAAAACCAAAGACAGTATTAAGGTGGCCCATGACAGCTATGTCAACGAAGTCTCACGAAATCTCATCACCAACCCTTCACTGTTCTGGCAGTACGTCAATACCTTGCGCTGCCGAGGAGGAATCGAACTTGCTGTCACGCATGGTGATTCTGAGTATCGTGGTTCCGAGGCTGCAGCCGCATTTGCTACGCATTTTGAATCTGTTTTCCTACCTACCTCACCCTCTCTCGATCCTCAGCTAGTCAGTTCGGAGACCCTGGATGGTGAACTAGTCGACGTCCGGTCAATCAGTGAAGATGCTGTGCGCCGCGCAGTTAAGCGCCTTAAAGCCGGTACGTCAGCGGGTCCAGACGGCATTCCGGCCTTCGTCATCAAGGGATGCATAGATAGTTTGATTGCCCCGATAGTCTATATTTTCAACTCTATTTTGGCCTCTGGGGAATACCCAAATATTTGGAAGATATCTCGCGTTACTCCAATACCAAAAAAAAGGATCTAAGCTGAAGGTAGAGAACTATAGACCCATAGCAATTCTGTCTGCTCTGGCTAAAGTTTTCGAGATGGTCATGCATGAATATCTACTCCCTCAGTGCCAGCCTTACTTAACTAGCTCCCAGCATGCCTTTTTGCCCAAAAGATCGGTAAGCACTAATTTGGTCGAGCTGGTTGATATAATTTCGAGAGAAATGGATGCTGGGAATCAAGTTGATGTAGCATATCTTGATTTCCAAAAAGCTTTTGACAGGATCGATAATGACATATTGCTGCAGAAGCTAGGTGGAATGGGATTCGTCCCTCGACTTTTAAAGCTGTTCGCTAACTATCTCAGGGACCGGAAACAATACATAAAGTATGGACCATACCATTCACAGCCGTACCATACACGTTCAGGCATAAGTCAGGGATCAAATCTAGGGCCTTTCCTCTTCTTGTTGTTTGTTAACGATCTTCCTGCGGTGGTCAGCAGCGCTACTACTCTGTTGTTTGCCGACGACGTAAAACTTGTTATGCCCATCAAGTCCGCTCTGGACTGTCAAGCTTTGCAAAGGGACATCGATGCGGTAAACAACTGGAGTGTAGAAAATAAGCTGTTGTTTAATAGCGGTAAATGCGAGATTATGTCCTTTTCGCGCTCGCCGTCGCCCCTTCACTATGACTATCTCATAGCTGGTGGGGCGATGGATCGTGTGGGCGAGGTCCGTGATCTCGGAATTACCTTTGACACCTGTCTCACATTCCGGACTCATGTTCGGAATGTTACTAAATGTGCGTATCAGAGGCTAGGGTTTGTGTTGCGTAACGCTGCTCCACTTACTGCTGCAGCAACGTGCACGCTATACACGGCTTTGGTTCGAAGCATTCTCGAGACGAATGCAGTTGTCTGGGCTCCACACGAGAGCAAATATATACTTATGTTGGAACAAGTTCAAAAAAAATTCTTGAGACACCTTTATAGAAAAAAACACTTTTATTACCCATTCTTGTACCCAACACGCTTTCTACAGGGTCACTTGGGGTATGACTCCCTGGAATTACGTCGAAATTTGACTCTACTCAAATTTGTATTAAATATTTTAAGGAATAACGTCGACTGTGTGAATTTGGTAGAAAAAATCCTTAGATTTAAAGTACCACATGACTATTGCTGCAGGCGACGTGCTGTGCCCCTTTTAGCAACTGCGCCTTCACGCACGAATTTGTACAGGCACTCGCCCATTCCCCGAGCGACTGCCCTCCTTAACTCCGTACTCGCAGCATCACCGCAGTGTGATGTGTTTGTGACAGGGATAGCAAGTCTGATGACCGAGTGGAAGAGAGTGTTAGAGAGAAGTCTGGATGGATAATTATTTTAACCAATTTTTATCTTTATATTTTTTTTTTAAATTATCTTTTCATTGTTCATGTTTCGTTTTATTAATTTTCATATTGTGATTTTGATATTAGTTGTAATTTTTATTTTTATTTTTTTTTTATAATTTGTAAATATTGACTTTTTGAAACTTTGTAACGCTATGGTTATTACTGTCATGTTGCATCGTGTAATAATAAATAAATAAATAAATAAATAAATAAATAAATAAATCTTGAAAAAAATTTGACACCGGCAGTTGGTCCCTGCCGCCCTCTATGACATTTGGTCGAGCACCCCCGCCCATCTCCAATACTCGCCGAGCTATAGGGCTCTGAAATTTGTATGGCGGCCATCTTGTTTATATGAATTTCGAATTTTTTTCACTTCCGGTAGAAACTGCCCAAGATGGCGGTGAAATTTAGTTTGGCGACCCTTCCGGTAGGTTTTATACTTTAGCCCCGCAGCCGGGGTTCCACTTGATGCTATCCATTATTTTTTAAAATTTCGGATTTTTCTGGTACTCACCGGAGCCATCCGACCACGATTCCCGTACATCATTTTTACCCACCACGACTCCTTCTGGGAGAACAATTATCTAAATCACTGGTTCGGTCAGTTAGTCAGTGGTAATCGAGCTATATAGAGTATATATATATAAATAAATAATAATAAATTGATGTAAACTAAGTGCCACTTTGTGCAACAGTGGGGAAACAGACTGAATTTACATAAATATTCGTTTATCGGAACAAGTCCGAGATTTAAGTGGAAATCTTGCGAGGCCGACGAGAATAAATGTCGAAAAGGCATAAATAACGTAGCTTATTTTAAAAATGGCCTCAGAACGAATATTGAAGGCATATTTTATATCAGAAATTTACGGGACTTTAAATTATCCGTAAAGAAAGACCTACGTAATCATTTCATTTTAAATTAAGAATCTGATCTTTGGAAACAGGCCTAAAATGTAAAAAAAAAAATCTAAATTCAAATTCCATTTACAATGCTAATATTTTAAAATATAAGACACGCTATGGTGGCCGTTTTGACGCTTGTCAACTCATCAAGTTTCGTATTAATTTATTACTACGTTGTAGGAGCTAATTGCTGTAAAAAAAAATGGAATGTATAATTTTACGACACAACTCTGCATTTATTTTTCGCATTTGATTATATTTTTTTCGATCATGAATTGAGATTTGACCTCTCTATTGTAATTTGCCAAAATGGCCATCATAGCGTGCCGGTGCTGTACGAAGTATGTGACGTATTCATAATGCAAATACAGCGAAATCGAGGCTAAATCGCAATCGGCAACAAACTACTACCAACATAAACACGAATGACGTAAATGAAGTTTAGATAGACCTGCGAAATATTACATTACTTTTTTTTTTTTAAGTATAAAAGTAAGTTCGATATTAAACCAAAAAACAGTTCCACTAACGGCCAGAATTCAATTATCAACGACAAATAAAATGAACGAGATCCCATAAAATAAAACGGTGTCCAAGTAGTATTCAATAGTGGAATACCATCCAAGGCTGTGACGCGAACTCTAATCGAAAGAGCAGTTTTCCAATATGGAGATGTGGAGTGCATTTGCAGTGAGTGCAGATAAAAGACTGCTGTAAAAGTTTACATGCTTGCTTTGATAGTTATTAGCGAATCGTGGGACTGCTGAGGTAAATTGTAAAAACCATGTAAATTTGAAAAATTCAAATGATTACGATACTAAATTTAAAATACCTCTATTTCGATAAATTGAAGCTACAGAATTCGACTGGCTTACTATGTGAGTAATTTTTACTCTGATTGAAGAAAAATAGAAGAAGTGAATGAAAACTTTCAAATATTTTTGATGATGGACTTGATTACTTTTGATCTTGTTATTTACGGGAAAAATACTCGCCGAGCTCGCAGCCCTTAAGGGACTTAATTATAGGGGTTAAAAAAAGTCTTATTTTTGAAGATGGAATTGATTATTTTCGGTTATTTTTGGCTTGTTATTTAGAAAAAATATTCGCCGAGTTGCAGCCCTTAAGGGACTTAATTATAGAGGTTGAAAAAAAGTCATGTCTTCTCATTTCTACTTATTCCTTCTGCTGTTTTTGGACACCTTTTTGTCTGTGTCGTCTAAAACGAAATGTATTATAACTTTGCATTATTGTAATCAGTACAGAGAACTAAAAAAACCGACCTCAAAAGTACGTGGAATTACGTCTATTTGCTAAGTTTTATTGAAATATCCCCTAGTTCGCCACTATACAGGACTTGACGCTGGAGATTATAAAAATAGGTTCTCACTACGACACTACTCAAAGTATATTGAGACAAAAACGCCTTGAATGGAAGAAATAGCAAAATCAATCATTAAAGTAATTGCTCCTAAATTAAAGTTAGGCGCTATTTATATAAGTGAATCTTCATGCGTGAACAGCCACCCTTCAAGGTGGATGATTTTCTTCAAAATGAAATGGGACAACTATGGAAGTACCCCCTTTCCAACAAAAAAAGAATCAGTCGAATTGAGAACCTCCTCCTTTTTTGAAGTCGGTTAAAAAAACAATAAACAATGCATGTGCATGTGCAAATGAAGACACTGCCTATCTACATAGCCCAGTCTCATACAATAATCACTTCCATGGATCAAAAGTCAATTCCAAGAGCATATTTTCATCCACGGATCCGTAGAAGTGACTTCCACGGCAGATACATTTTTCCATTAAAATCTCAAAAAACTTCACTTCAAACCAGGCATGGACATGTAAATAGAGCCTTGTATTTTTCATAGAAAAACGTGTTAAAGTCACAAAACTAAAATGCATTAATTAAAAAATATGTATCTAACAACCAACACATTTGTGATCACGTATGCTTGGTGAGTTTTGAGAATTGAAGATCAAAATATAATAATTACTCGTAGATGATGACACTGCCAGCCGAAACTGACATCTGAATCAAAAGATGGCGGCCGTATCTTTTTTGCGTTCCAGTTGCATTCAGTTACAAGCACAATATTTAGGTGCCTTTAAATTAGATGCTTCTTTGTGCTTCTTTCTGACGATATGTAGAAGCACAGCTGCAGCGCCACAGTAGCGCCACGCGATCGCCACTTTTGCAGTCACAATGTGAACCTTGCTGCTGCCGATACGTTGGCGATCAATATAAACTGACCACATACGTCGAAACTGACATTGACCCAAATCTAGCAGCCACCATTACGAAAATAATAATAAAAAAAATTACTGAAGTCGCCACAGACGCGTGACTGCCACGCCACTGCAGAAGCGCTTCTACAAATATTGAATTTAAAGGCGTCTAATTAGCCATGTATTATCTATCTCAGATTTTAATTTTTCTTCAATCATTTAATTTTCTCACATTTCTTCGCGGGAAATCGTTAAACGGGAAATTGAATCTATTTTCAGATATTTGTTCCTAAGAAGTTCTTATTTTAGTTATATTATGTTATATTATATTTTAGTTATATTATAGTTTTGTTTATGTTAATTATTATTATATTAGCTAATTTGAATTTTAATTGTTATTTTATTAATTGTAAATGTTAGTATTTTTAATTTTTACTTCCGACTAAATTATCATTATTATTTCAGTGACTTTTATATTATGTATTTTGAATATTGTGACATTTCGATTTTAAAATTTTAATGTATAAGTAAATTCACCGTACAATCATTTATTACTAATATAGTATAAGGTTGCTTACTAGCAAACTATGGACCTATGGTGTCTGAAAATAAAAGATTTTTATTTTTTATTTTTATTTTTATTTTTTTTTTATTTATTAATCTATGCAGGTCTTGATGAGAACTAATATTTACTTGTAATAAAGAAGCGTGTCGCATCAAAGACGAGCACTTAACTCTTTGAATGTAAGTAATAAGTTTACGACGAGACGTCATTTAATTTTCGAGCCTTTTACAGACCTTTGGGGTGGGTTTAACTTATAATTGTTATGAAAATGTTTTTGTATTATATAATTCTTAATGGGATGTTTTTTGTTAAACCATACCTACATATATCTACTTAGCAGCAAGAGCTCCTTGTGAAAGAGTTTATCCAGCGAATTCACCTTATCTATTTCTACCGCCAACATTGACCTACCAGGTCAATGACCGCCAGGCAATAATATGAGCATTACTGCGTTCCGGTTTTGAAGGGTAAGGGTAATGGTGAAATTACAACTCCATGGGACTTGTCAACATAATTATGTCTCAGGGCGACGGGCGCAGTTTGCGATTTAAAGCTCTGAATGGCACTGGAACTGCTATAGACAGTCGTATCGCTTACCAGATGCACGACATGGTGGGCCCGTCACTTGGTATTATAAAAAAATCTGTACAACGTAAACTGCCTCTGTGGCCGAACGGTTACCATGCCGGACTGCCACGCAAAGTCCCCAGGTTCGATTCCCGGGCCGGGAGAAATATTTGTATGGCCTACATCTATTTCTCTCGTGAGTTTGGGTGTAGTTTGTGGTTGTCTATGTGTGTGTCCATGGCACCCGCTACACAGGGTTTTCCCTAGTGCGGGGCTATGTTGAGTGTGTACGTTATTATTATTAATTGATATCCTCCTTAATAATATTAAAAATACAATATTGTATACCTGTATAACGACAAAATAAACCGTAAACTAATAAGTTTTGAAATACTAATTTATTTCATTAAGAGGCCTTACAGAGCATTCAACAACAGCAAACTTTACCCACGTATATAGTATATAACGTAGCCGGGGCTGTACAAAAGTTATAAAACAACAAACAACCTGAACACATGTGCTATGCATAAATAAAGCCCCTAATTCGCTATATAAATAAAAATGATTTAGGACACTGACAAGAATGTTGTTGGCGCAAAAAATGTTTTCAACGACATTTCGTGACGATAAGACCCTTGTGTGCTTTTTGGGAGCAAAGATCCGTCTTAAAACCTACCTTTAAGTGACTGTAGAATTTATTATAAAATTTGTTAACGATTATATTCATTCATTCACTCATTTCAGCCTGTTTGCACCTACTGCTGAGTACAGGCCTCCTCTCTATTGCGCGATTATATACTGTATTTAAAACAAAATGCAACAGCATATACGACATGGCATTACACGTTTGGTTTGTATGTAGGTAGGTAGTTTAGATATAAAACAATATTAACGGAGCACTATGTGATATAACATATTGGGGGAAAAAGATAGACAAAAAAGAAATAGGATGGATGTTAGATGTGGAACAAAAAATAATTTCTTCAGAGCACGCTTTCTCTTCGTTTCTTCATCTTATCCAATGTAATATTTTGAGACAAAAACTTGCGTACGAACGCCCTTAAGGGAACCTTTCCCACCTTCTGTCTTAGACAATGGTCTTTATTTCTGTGTCATAATCAGCGTTTTCCGTGCCTATCCTGCGTTAATAAAAAATAAATAAATTCAGACGACTAAAAGTCCGATTGATAGATTGAGAGTTTTCAAAATGGCAGTAAAATTAAACTATTGAATAAAAATTACAATTTAAGATCTGGCAGTTTGGCTAATTAGACGTCTTATCCTGTCCAGAAGGACGAAAAATGTTACTACTACAAGTAAAACTCCATGTCAATGTCAAAAAGGCATAAACAATATAGCTTATTTTAAAAATAGTCTCAAAACGAATATTGAAAGCATATTTTATTCTAGAAATTTACAGGACTTTAAATAATTATCCATGAAGAAAGACCAGTCATCATTGCATTTGAAATTAAGAATCTGATCCTTTCCATTTACAATACCTACGACTAAAAAAGTTCTTTAACTAGGAAGACGTAAAATACGTAATGACGTAAGAACGTAACGTATACCTATCCTGCGTCAATAAAAAAATACTTTCCGACGACTAAAAATCCGATTGATCTATTGAGAGTTTTCAAAATGGCCACCGGAAGATATAACGATTTTATGCGAGAAAATGTCAGTAAAATTAAACTATTGAATAAAAATTTGGATCTTAGATCTGGCAATTTGGGATCAAATTCTTGGCAAAAAAATAAAAAAAATAATTAGACCTATTATCCTGTCCCAAAGGATGAAAAATTTTACTACTACAACTTAAAGTCCATGTCAATGTAGAGTCCAATTGGAAAATTCCCTATAATCAGTAACAGAGTACACTCATGGTACTTAATAAATAATTAAATTATTATATTTATTAATGAATTTGACATTCATCGTATTATTCTACTTCAATATACATTTATTAGTTGTTAACAATCCATATTGACATTCCTGTATACGCTTGACATTGTTAGTTTTAATTCAATTATTTATTAGCTTCATTAATTATGTTGATTTGTATATATACACTATTGTGTACTTATGACTTACTATTACATTATTATTTCTTAATTATTTTGTAATCGTTACAAAATAATTAACTCTCTAATATAATATTTTCTAATATAATATAAATATAATAATTCGCTCACTTTTCGAATAGTAGTATAAAATGACAATATGTTATTGTATTTGTATGAACTTTGTAATGTTGAGAGAAATGAACTAAACTAATTTAACACAGATTTATTTTCAAATCTCTGGTCACAAACATCAATAAACCTTTAAAAATTATAACTTTTAGATGTAAATAAATATCTCTTGAGTTATCGAGTTCTTAGGTTTTCGCGATTGTTACACATAGGAAATGTAACTATTTTCCGGATTTACTACCGACTAGTCAACCGTGACCATGTGACCTGTAAAGGGCCCGAAACGTCGCCGTCGGTTTGTTTGAAAAAACAAATATACACGATTTAAATCCGGATAAATAGTTGAGTCTTGAGTTCTTTTCTTTTTGGGAAACCTATAGGTAATCGTTTAGATTCGTTTTCGAATAACCCGGCAAGTTATAAAATCGACTTTGTTATGGTTCAGAGTACAAAGGGGTCGAATGAATTAATTCTCCACAGCCCTTGCGGCACAGGGCAGCCCATTTTCCGATACGTATTTAATTGTCTTTGAAAG
Source organism: Hyposmocoma kahamanoa (assembly GCF_003589595.1). Lineage (NCBI taxonomy): Eukaryota > Metazoa > Arthropoda > Insecta > Lepidoptera > Cosmopterigidae > Hyposmocoma > Hyposmocoma kahamanoa. The sequence continues at coordinate 44,782 of NW_020653645.1, read as the reverse complement.
ATAGTCTCCGAGAAATACAACAAACACGTTTTGAAATTTCATTTTGTCCATGGAGATATCGGCAAACCGGATCGTTGTATTACAAAAGTTGTCTAAGTTTTCGATAAAAATTAAAAAAAAATACTCTTATTAATTATATATCATTTTATTTTATTTTTAAATTCATAGTTTAAAATCAATTTGTAACACGTAATAATTATATTTCTTTTTAAACAATATTTTGTGCTTGTTGTAGCTATGGGTGCATTTCCTGAAAAAAAGTTATATTTCCGTACTTGAGAAGCATTACACTGCAAGTGCTATTTTTGTAATTTTACATGGGACGCGATTTTGTATCGAAATGACACATTTAGAACGGCTTGAAATGAAACTTATTGAGTTTTAATAACATTTCGAGCTACCCTAATTGGCGTACAAACAGCTTTTCGACATAAAAATCGCTTCCTCCGTAAAATTACAAAAATGGCGCTTACAGTGTAATGCTTCTCAGGTACGGAATTATTAAATAAATGTATGGCTTTCCGTATGTTACAGCTTAACTGAATACCCGAAATAATTAGCCGTTTTGCATAAAATGTAATAGCAGGGTACTTGTAACAACCACAATTGTCTAATGAATACGTGAAATGAAAATTGTCTAATAATTTGTGGTTGTCTATGTGTGTCCATGGCACCCGCGACACAGGGTTTCCCTAGTGCGGGGCTATGTTGAGTGTGTGCGTTATTATTATTATTATTATTATTAGTTTTACTAAACATTTTAGAATGTGTTTAAGTACACTTTCGTTGTCGATCTCGGGAGAATAGGTCCCGGGTTCGATTTGAGTAAGACTGTATTGTGAAATGAACTTTTCTTAATTGTTTCTGGTCTGGGTGTTTTGGGAAGAGCCCCGGAGTGAATTCAGTTGCTCTAGTACTCATAGTGCAGGGAATTCCGTAGTTTGAGAAAAGACATGCTGGTGAAATTACAGGCACATGGGACTTGTCAATTTATGTCTCAGGGTAACGGGCGCAGCGGCAGTGGCTCTGAGTGGCACTGCAACTGTTATGGATAGGCGTGTAGCTTACTATCAGGCACACGACTTGTTCGTCCCATCACTTAATATTACAAAAAAGGCTTACGTTGTGGTTTTCTGGCACATAAAAAACTCATTGTGAAATAAATTCTCTGGTGATTTAACTCTACAGAGTTAAAAATATTTATGACGAACAAAGCGAGATTGATAACACGATGCCTATAAATAGGCAACTAATGTTCCCCCATGACACCCAAATGGGCTAATATAAAGCAAGGCTTACAAGGCCGAAGCGCCGCTTAGACTACATTTCATGATAGTTCATGTCATGGTGGTATTCGCGTGACCCGCTCATTCATTTAAGATGGCATGTGCCCAAAAAATTGACCTTTATGATATTAGCTTAGGCCAGAAACCACGTCATGACCTCATAATGACGTGTCTTTTATTTTTACTGTATTTGGTACCTGTGAGCAAACCAGGGAGTTGTGACCTATAAATTAAACTATTTAAAATACTTGTGCTGTATTATCGTTTGTGTAGTCAAGTGTTTTTTTGTATGCTAAAAATATGATAACTAAAATTGTATTATATTATTATACTGGAATCAGTTGAAAACCAAAATTTAGCAGGTTCTCTGTAGTACTTAAGTTGAAATATCTGCATATAAAATTGTGTACAAAGTTAAATATATTATTGTTAAATAATTTGTTTTAGATTTTTATTTTAGCACGTTTTCAGGAATTTATATGATCGGATAAAGTATCCTATCGTATAATACATCAGCACATTCTTTAGACAATATCCTGTATGATACACGTACATTTTTTGTAAGACATTATTTAATAGTAAATAGCTAATACATTTGATCTAGCAAAACAGTTTTTCCGCTTCTCTTCCGGTAACTCGCCTTAATGTTATTGCCATTGCACTTCCACAACTTATATATCTAAATTGATATAAACTCCACCAGAACATTGCATTTTGCTGGGTATTTCGCGTAATTTTGTTGTTAACTATGTAAATTTTAGTTATGAGGTCTAAGTAGATATTGTGCTGACAAAGTTGGGTGTTGTATTTAAAGTGTGTATTACTTAAGTAGCCTGAGGAGCGAAAGATGATTTATTTCATACTACTCCGACGGTACGTGAGCACTTTAAATTGTACCCAGCCATATGCTTCTTCACACCTTCACACGTTAACGTGGTGTAACAATAATGTGCCATATTCAAGATAATATACCCTGGGAAACTGAAGGGCTGGCAGCCACTTTGTACAACGTATTAGCATAGCTATACAAAAGGGGAACGCTGCGAGCATCTTAGGCACTTGGACCCAATTTTATTCATCTAACTTAATCCATTACATGACTCTCTCTGATGATCTGTTATTGAAATACAAATTTTATTATACGATTTGGATGTAATGCGAAGTGTTTATTCAATTGTACCCCGAGCCATTTAGTGCCACGAGTGTTCATTCATATCCAAGTTGCAATAGTGCAGTCGAGCGCATAGAACTTATGTGTACAATTTCCGTTACTAGAATATGATAGAATAGACAAAATCGATGAGTCTTAAAAATGTACTCTCAAAAGTGAATCAAGCATGCATAACAACGTCGACTCCCGTAGTTATGCATGCTTCCCGTAGTAGTGATTCTACCCATTTATCAGAGCGTTCCGTTTCTTCTATTTAAGTTTTGTTTATAGTGCCCCACCCTAACAAACTTTGGTTATACTGTAAAGGCACCATTACCTGTGCAAACAAGCCTGTTCAAGAACCTTATCAGGTCTTGACTTCAGATCAGCCCGTTGACACAGCTTCATTCGGTTCTCAAAAGGCTAGTTCCATGGGTGAGTTCTCCAGGGTGCGCAAACACCACCTCCCGTTATGTGTTGCACAACTAGCGGTTGCCACCGCTAAGCCGTTGACTCTAAAGGCAACCAAATTTCCGTTTTGTTAGCGGAGCAGTTGGCACGCTCACCTCTAGACGTCGAAGCGTCTCTCCAATTCCAAAAAGTCTTAGGCTCTACTCACACTGGCGCAGAGTCGAAGCGTCGCGTCGCGTCCTGTTTTTCAACTACAATGCTCGCGTTAGTGCGCCTGGACCACAGTGTAGTCGGCGTCGGACGCCTCACTGCGCCCAATTACCGCGCGGCGACGCGCGAAGCCACGCGACTGCACCCTTATTCATATATCCATCTTTGCATAGCACAAATTTGTACCTTAATAATGGGAAAATAGAGATGAATATGCTATAGGCGAAAAACATTACGCGTCGCGACGCTTCGGTTCTGCGCCAGTGTGAGTTGAGCTTTAAGCACCTGGAGTGACCGGGGAAAATCTGTCTAGCTTATCCTTTATTAGGACTAGTATCGGATAGCTCAATCGTAGTGTCCAGCGAAAGCCGAACATAGCTTCCAACTCAAAGGGTGACTTACGTGTCCCGCGCATCTTTTCGCAATTGGCCCTCATCCCGTCCGCTACTAAGACATGCTAGTTGCGCGCGGGATAGACGCTCTGGCCACGTTGCTAGGGCAGATGAACGAGTCCATCCCTACAGCCAAACCACGCACCTCAGCAAGTCCATAGCCAGAGTCCGGGACCACCAAAAGCGCCCGTGAAAGCTTTTTTCGGAAGCCCGCTGTATCCTGGTCTTGCCGGGGAGCCCGTTGCACCTACAGAAATCCTTATCCATCGAGTCGTTACATCAGAACTCACAAGAATATCACCTATTTCACATATGTTTTAGTATGGAAGAACTGATATTTTCCGCGGCTCCAAATAGATGGCCAAACACAATCACTCCTCTAAAATATTGCAGACCGTTCGAGGCCGTCTTGTATACAGCAAATTTTATTTTGTTTGAGTTAGTATCTGACGTAAAAACATCAATGTAAACATCATAAAACATTCAGCGCGTGAAACAAAAAAATAGCGTGTAGAAGGTTAACCGTCTCTCCTCCCCAACCTTCCTTCTAAACACAGGTCTCCGTGAAGATTATGATAGACACTGACAATTGTAATCGTTAAAAAGTTAATATAAGATTGATGCAAATAATCATAAAAATGTACGAAAATACATTTTGTGTTTTGGAAAAACTTCCTAATGTAACATGTTATTGAAATGTTACTGATCGATTTTCGTGTTTGAAAATTTAGATTAAAATGTGAAATTAAAAAAAATCAGACTTTTGAAAACTCATAACATTCAAATGTTTAAGCGACTGTCAAGTCCATAGAACACCGAAGTGGTAACACATTCTTCTGACCTCTCCTGTTATGGACTTCATAAGACGAAGGTAGCAAGATAATATAGGGGTTATAACATTAAGTTGGTATAACACAATGGTGATAGTAGCGCATACATATATGCGCGCTGTGCAAATTTCCTGTCTGCCGTAATGGGCTCCTACCTTAATTCATGGCCTCGGCGGTATAAAACCGCTGCGTGACATAATGAATATTGTATCTACTACAAAAGGTCTGGTTTTAAACGCGTTAAGCTGTAAAAAAAGAAGTCCGGCGAAAATTTCTTAAGTTGTAACGTATTTTGTCATTCAAAGTTGTATCATTTGATCGACGATTAACATTGTCTGATCGGTGTACCGATCTATTTACATACATACCACACGAATAATGACCCACCGACCATGACATAATATATTTTGGTGCGCTAGTAGGTAAACTCACTGTAAAGTTTTGTGTCAATAAGCTAGAATAGCGTGGAAAGTATAAATAATTAGTTTGAAAAGGACAGCGCGGCCGTGTTGATAAACATGTTATAGTTTGATGATGAGTTTCACAGTGCATTACTTAGTTCTTAAACTGTAAATGTTATTTAAATGATATGGTAGATATTTATAAGATGTAATACATTGAGTATTATGTTCCTTAGGATCATAGATTTCACTAGGTATCTATAGAAATAGTTATATTGACTTGTGAAATTAGCATCAAGTTGGGCCCATTCTGTCGAAAATTTCATCCCGTATAATTTTGTAACTAAATAATTCAAAGGGAATCGACAAAACAAGACCCTAGTTTTAGTTTCTAGATCGTGTATATTGAATGCCAATGAGTTTAATAAGGTTAAAGCCAAAATAGGACTGAAGTTCCTTTCACCCTCGGGCTGACTTCTTAGAGGCAATTCTAATCATAAATTATTTAAAAACACATACCAGTTTTATATTAGAAGTAAATGAATGAAACAGGTGCCAGAAAATAAATACTATCATTTCTAAGGTCTTTTTATTGTGAACATATTTTTCCGCTTAGTGCTTTCATATTTAATTTATTTTCTCGACGTTAAATACATAAAATGAAAAGCATTTTAAAATACTGTACACCAAATTCTTTACACGTGTCGTTTATGTTTTCTTCAATATTTTATATTTTGTTTATATTGAGTCGACAATACAACGTCCTGATTAAGCTATTTGATATTCCCAAATGTTTAATTTGTTTTCCAACGCTTGTATGGGTTATTTAATATTTATGACTTTCGAATATATTAGTAGGCATATAAAAGAACATAACGCATGAAATTGCTGTTCTATATAAAATAATTAATATATCGTATACATATTATATTATTTTTAACTGGGAGAGTACAGGGAAAACCGACACCATAGGAGATACGGGGAAACTGACTTTTTTTTATATATAAGTGACGGGACGAAACAGTCGTACGCCTGGTGGAAAGCGACACACCTTCGCAAAGATCTGAGGGGCACTCCCACTGCGCCCATCACCCTGATACATAAGTTGACAAGTCCCATATGCCTGTAATTTCATCAGCTCCCTGGCCCTTCAAAACAGGATCGCAGTAATGCTAACATTATTACTGTTTCGCGGCAGAAATAGGTAAGATGACAGTATTCACCTGGACGCACTCTTTTACAAGGAGCTCTACTGCTTTTAGAAACCATTCAGTCCTTTCTGTGAAAATAATTTTGGCATACCTAGTCAATTATTTGGCCAAGCATGCGCATGTCCATAAAAATGAATAAAATTGAGTATTTTTTAGTGCTGATTCACTCAGTTTCATGTAAAAGTCATTGTATTAGAAGAAAAAATCGGGAAAAAATTAGAAGAATAAAATATAATAAAATGTTTTTTTTTAATTCAAAATTAATAAAATTGAATTTTTTTTATTGCCGATAAGCTCAGTTTCTTATAAGGATTATTTCATTGTATCTAAAGAAAAGAATTGGGACTGCAGAAGTAGGTTAAATTTAATAAAACGTTATTCATTTTGTCTGCAAACACTTTTTATTAGATTTGACCAACTTCTGTTGTCCCGATGTTTTTCTTCCTGTACAATAAAACAATCCTTACATGAAATTGAGCATTAATCATTAAAAAAAATCAATTTTATTCATTTTGTATGCAAAATATTCTACTAAATGTGACCAACTTCTACTGTCCCGTTGTTTTTTTCTTGCAATGCAATGAAATGATCCTTATATCATACTGAGTTGATCAGCACTAAAAAAAATAATCAATTTTAATATACTTTTATGGACAAATTCACGCTTGACCAAAAAATTACTGTGCCAAAATTGTTTTTACAAAGACAGACTTAATGGTTTTTAAGCATAAGACAGTTTTTCTGTGCCTCCTATTTTCCCCATCCCTGTCGGAATTAAAAAAACACACTATATTAGAAGTTTATTTTATCGATTTAGGCTCTCAGTATACACTGCTCAACTAACTCTAGGGAACAAGGTAATTTTTTTTAATTTACCAAACTGTTTCCTACATGTAAAGGAAGCGTTATTTAATATTAATTTTAATGCTAAAATCATAAAAGGGTTGTAAAAACATCAGAATTTATTATAAAAAAAATTGTGACAAAATAAAATAAACTGTTTTCTAAAATTTAAAAAAAATGTATTTGGATGTATAAGGAAAACATCCTGATGAAACCTGCACGTCGAAGAAGGTTCACAACTCTCAGAAAATTATGTCCTAAACTCTTGCCTAAGAGGAGATCTGTGCCCAGCAGTGGAACGTATAAATGGGTCGATGACTTGATTTTATCGAATATTTGAACAAATGTATTATCTAGTGGCCACGGTCTCATTATATTAAAAAGACCTTCAAAACTTGACAAAGAATGTTGTACTACGCAAATTTTGCTAAAAAATCATTCATTCAAGCCTGTCAGCCCATTGATCCAACGTTGTTCATTTACTCGATATAAATAATTTCTTTGATATCAGGGTTGGGTAAACCCCTTTGGTGCTATATCAAAGAGAGTATATAGCGATAGCCGACCTCGAGATTCTCGGTAAAACTAATGATAAAGGTGACCCTCTCTACTCTAGAGTTTATATTGTTACTCTACCGCATATGTATAAAGTTATGGTGGTGTATCACTTACATGTCCTACTAATATATAAAAGTAAACTCTATTGGTTGGTTATTACGTATATGTTCCCCGCAGCATTTCTCCGCTATATACAATATTGGACGTACAGTCATCGGGGATTAATGCATACAGAATTCTTGATTCAGGGACACGTAGAGTTGGCCGTGCGAAACGCAAACTTATACTGAAATCAACACCAGTTAATCTTAACGTCAGACTCCGCGCTATTGTTTGTTAAAGAAAGTTTTTGTTGGAAATGAAAGTATTTTTCCGGATTTTAATAGAGTATTTTTTTTTTTCCAAACTAATCAACGTTTCGGGTTCCTCATAGTCTGCTGTGACCATCTGTAAACACAGAAAACAAGGGATTTTTTTAGATTTCTAAAATAGAAATATATAAATTATATGCATGTAAAGAACCCGAATCGATGGTATGTTTGAAAAAAAAAAAACAAATATAATTTCGCGATTTATATCTACAAAAAGTTTCATATCCAATGCAATCGCAAAAACCTAGGAACTCGATAAAGTTTTTAATCTTCAAACCTAATAAGTTCACTCAAAGATAATATAATTGTCAATGTACTAGGTATATCGTTTCGCCAATTTTTTTGTACGTACATCTAACGATGGTTGATATCTCTGTAGCACACTATATTCAAATATCGCACATGAAACCAAATACTGTCATTACTCCAAGTTGTGGAATTGAGAAGACACGATTTGATAATTTTTGAAAATATTGGATGAAACCAATACACAATATATTCTCGTTTATAAATGGATAAATCAGTATTATATATTCTTTATTGCACCAAATAAATACAACAGAAATATTAGTTTCACAGAAGGTGAGCAAAGGTTCACTTGTGAGATCTCTTCCAGCCAACCCAGGGCAATGAGAGCTAAAGTTGTAATATAATAAGCGGGCAACAGCGTGTAAAGGAGAATGAGAAAGAAATATAATTAATTACATAAATTAAAAAAAAATACCGTTACTTACATAAGTATTATAATTAATCATAATAAATAGCACCAATATACATACTCGTAAATATATACGCATATATAAGTAAATATGTAAAAAATACAATACGATGATGACAAAGAGGGTTCAGCAAGAAAGTGCGCTGAAAACCTTTTCTTGAAAGAAGCGATACACGGGCTAGACTGGATATAGGAAGGGAGTCTGGTCCACAACTGCACAACTGCCCTGCACAAGAAGAAAAGGAGTTAAAAAGAAGAAAAATTATGTGTAAAAAAAATAATCACATTGTACGCAATAAGATTCATTCAATTTTTTTCAAATTGTGTTTTTGCAATTCCACAATTTTAGAGTTACAACCATTGACTTTGGTTACAACAGTATTTAGTTGGAGCGATATACCCTTAGGCATCCTTTGTATCACGAATCACGTGGAACGCGCGGTTTAAAATTGACAAATCTTCATTGTTTATCAACTGACTGACATGATGTCACAAATACTAAATGTGTCTTAATACATCGCTGAAAACTAAATTCAAATTTGTTCAGCCATTGTGGAGATTAGTGTGCTCAAGTGCACAGACAAACAGCCAAACATTTGCGTGTTCAATTGGCATCACTGAGTTTGACTTTAATATATTAAAAGTACGACTGAGCTTCTTTACGATTTTATTATAATATGCCAGACAACCACACTATAATTAGTTATCTGGTTTCAAACTACGATTTCCTATCCTGTCCTGCAGGTACTATGTGTACCATAGCAACGGAATTCACTCCGGGGTACTACCTTGAAGACCCATATTAGAATTAAGGCAAGTTTATTCTCTTCGATTTCATCAAATTTCGTGTAAAGTTTCCAGAAATTTCATTAGAAAGTTTCCAGAATATACCGAAAAGTATCTTATTTTCTATTTTTATCATCATATATCACTATCAGTTTAGCCGAAAGACGTCTACATGATCATGACGATGACTCTGGTGGTAGTGGTTATAATGACGGTTATGATCGTAATCATGACAGGTAGTATTGGTGATGATGGTGGTGGTGATGTTGATGATACTGGCAGCAGATGCTGTTGCTGCTAATTGCTATGAGTACCAAAATAACGGAATCACTCCGGGGCATAACCCAGAACACCTAGATCAGAACGAATTCAGTTAGATCATCAAAATGAAAAGTTCTAAGTGAAATGAAAAATAGTTAGAATATGAGAAAAGTTTATTTACAGTTTTTTTTTACCCATTCATTGCCCCGCCTTAGGGAAACCCTGTATCGCGGGTGCCACGGTCACGCATAGTTTTTCATCGAACCGACGAAATTTTCCGAAATTCTACAGGGAACAGCCCTCATAAGTGTTTATTTATCACGTTCCATCTATCCTCTATATGTGCGGAGACAGAGATATTTAAGTTGATTTTGAAAATAGGGAAAATTTTCTTCAAGGAGTGTATAGTGGAGATCACGTATTGGACTCTACATGTTCTTGCGCTTTTGGCAGCTGGCTGGAACAGCAAGTCAATTCTACTAATCTAAATTCAAATAGCGTGTATCTTACTTATACGTGTGTAATACAAACTTTGTATTTGATATAACTGAGATACAGAAGTTAATTTCGTGAAAATTTCCTAACTTAATAACTTGTTCACATATCTGTGATTGATATCATTAGGGTACATTACTGTACAGTCAAAAGCACAGAAAGGAATCATTTATTAATAAACACTGGCTTTACAATATTTATTGGAAAACTTCCTGCTGTTATGAGTTTTAGACGATTTCACTATGAAATTCACTTTGCAAACATTCTAAGAAATGTAGATAAAGCGAATGGCCCTTTTAGCAAGGTAGATCGTATTCATTGAATGTCAACTTTGAATAATCTACAGCAGGTACTATTTTCAAACTTTAAAGCTTAGAAGCTATTCGAATTTTCAGAAGTTGATGATTGCATTGTTGATTCCACAGTATTGTTTGACATTGAATTTTCTTACTCAGCAGGTTACTAATATGATTAAAAGTCCACCTTAACGGTTCAGATATAAGGTAAATTTTCGGCGAAAGTGATATTCTATTCTTGAAGCATCGTAACCTTATTTAGCTGGTTTATATGTTTTATATAAAGTTAATATTTGATGTCATGTTTGAGTTGATATATGATAAATATATTTGTCTGGTTCTGTAAAATTTTAACGAATCGAATCTTGGTAGAAAATAAAATATCACTGTATTGAGAAAACCGACATCCAAACATGTTACATATGGAACAAAAACATGACGTTGGATTGGGATTTGAAAAATAATATTTACAGACACGGCCAATAAATATACTACAACAACAATTACGAATACCGCATAACCTCATTTATAAAGGTCAGAAAATATAGAACGCACGGCTTGACCCAGTAATATGATCCATTTGGCGAGACATTGTGTCGCCAATTTGAACTGGAGTTGAACTTGGCTAGATTTCAGAACAGCTCTACTATCTTCATTTTCATGGGCGTATTTTATTACAACAGATATAATACTTTTTTTATGTCAAAATTATGATTGTTTGTAAAAGTCGTTAAATGAATAGTGCAGGAAAAAGAAGCTTATCAAACAATAAATAACCGAAGGGAAAAGATGTTTGAGCATCTAATACGTCACGACAGTTTTAATAGAAGCATTATCGATGAAAAGAGAGGCAGAGAAAGATATTTAGATCAGATAAGGGAAAAAGAAGTTAGGGCACTAAGCAGAGATGATTGATGACACCGCCAAGAGACTAGCTCTTAAATAAGAAAAGGAGATAAATATCATTATTGATACAAAGTTGAACGACACAAAGAAAAATTCCTTTGAAATGACTGGCCACCAATCAACGTTTATTGGTCTTTGTAATAAATTTATATTACAACAAATTATAACAAATTAGGGGACTATTATCACAATAAGTGAAAGAATATCATATTAGCAACAAAATCATTATTTAATAACATAATTGTGGTGAGATTGTGGCCAAGCGTGTGTCTATTATATATATTAAAAATAATAATAATAATACAGATTAATATAAGTAAATTGTAATGCTGGGTTAAATTTACCATTAATTTCTTATATTTAATAGCGTTTGTTGGCTTCTGAATTGAATAAAAATGGTGCGACGAGAGATGCATAACAAAGTTCATGCAAGATGCAAAAAAGGCTTTATAACGATAGTCACGGTGGTAGCAGTACAATTTCCTAGATGCAGAATAAAATTATTGTAAAAGTCTTCAAACCAAGATCCGTATACAACAATAAAAGACTTATCCAAGATTATCGAACCTTTATATCACAATAGGAATTTCGTAAGGGGACATAATATTGCGTAAATTACAAGGCCAAATTGCTGGTATGCAATGTTGTTCGGTCGTGACAACTAGGAATGCGTAAAAGTAGGTCCTGGATACGGCACTTGTATTAATATTAATTTGTCACGAGCAAGCGATATACATGAGTAATTTCAGTCGTTTTTTTTTTCGCTAGATTTATCGCAAGTATTATAAATCTTCATGTACAGGTTCATTATCTATTTGGGATATTCCAAATGAAAATTAAGTTCTTTTGAGATGGATGCAATTGTTAATGTTTTACACTTTGTGATTTTACAGTCCAGTTGTTTTTTGCAAATAGCGAGCACACAGTCTACTACTTTTTTTAGTAATCTGTTGCCATAGACAACGAAAAAAATATGAACAATAAACACTTTCCATTACAGAAAAATACGTAGGTTGAAATATGAAACAACACAAAATATTGACTAGAAAAAAATTATTTCTCGGTTTATGCCTACAAACTGAGCGCTAATCACAGTTTATACGTTGTTGAAATTCTACGGAGCTTATTACGGTTCAGATGTTAATAATAAACGAGTTTTTATTTCTTTAATTAATAACTCTTCATAACAAGTCTAATATCGACAACATTCATGATTGTCAGAACAGGAAGATCCTTATCCATAACCTTCAAAGTCCCTGACTTTAGACCTGGGGCTTAATATAAACTTTTGAGAAACAATCTTTAGTCAATAAATCGATTATTTTTTATGTTGACAATTGACGGGACTAACAAGTCGTATTTCTGGTGGTAAGCGACACGCTTGTGCATGGCATTGGCAGTGCAAAGAGCTTTAAGTCGCAAAGATCTGAGGTGCAGTGCCATTGCACCCGTTATTCACCTTGAGAGATCAAGTAAAGTTGTAAAGTGCCAGTAATTCCACCAGCATCCTTACTCTTCAAAACCGGAACGCAGTAATGCTCGCATTATTGCTTGGCGGTAGAAATAAGTAAGGTGGCAGTATTTCCCTGTAGGGCTAGCACGACAGGGCGCGAATTGCGCGAGAGTGACAAAAAGCGCGAGATACTGCTATTGTATATAGAGATCACACACATTATGTCGCTCTCGCGCAAGTCACGACCTGTCATGAGCCTTACTAGACGAACTCTTGTATAAGGAGCTCTGCTGCTATATATATATATATATATATATATATATATATATATATATGTACATTATTAAATACGTTATTCATATTCTTACCATGACAAACCAATTAACCAAATAATCTATTACTGCTAAATAATAAAAAAATGATGTGATAGAACGAATGATTTCCCTGCGAACGAGTAACTATACTGGTTGTCAAAAGCTGCTTCATGGTATGAATTGAGTGAACGAATTGTCACAAAGCTGCCTATAAAATAATCTAGTTTTAACCTCTTGTAACAAGCATATTTAAGTGCGTTGTTGTGTGAAAGGTCAAAGTAAGGTTATAGCGCCATAGTTTAATAGTTTTAAGAGGTTGTGATAACCCTTACTAGTATCGTGTGGTATCTTTTTTATAAATTGACTATGTCTATTTTATATCCTCCTATGTAATCTATCACAAACCACAAAAATTGATGCTTTTTATAAATCACTTTATTTTTAAGTAGATGTATTATACTCAGCAGAAAAATTACAAAGCACGAATTTTACAAAGTATTAAATTTAGTTGCAATATCTCAAGAATTGCAGGTGTTAAGTTCATTTTAGTTCTTTCAATATATTAAAAAAACGTTCCCTTCTAAAGTTGAAAGTAAGGGCTTACGATTGTTTACGTAGGAAGGATCGAAATAAAGAATAGGCTTTCGTGTGTCCAGGCAATCTCACCCGATAGAATGATGTGAACGTGGATTGTACACTGCCGGTGTATGTATTCCCCGATAGCTACAATTTAGGGCTATTCAAGAGTAGAGTGAATAGGCATTTCCTGGACAAACGCGTAACTTCGTCGGCCACATCGTCGCTTAACAAAAAAAAAACCTGTCCATTCTCTTCGCTGTATTATTCAGGAAATGCATACAGCACATGGTATTGTGGTTAACTCCATAGCTGTGAAATAGTAAATGTCTAGAAGCAAAACGCTTTGTGTTCTGTAATGTAACATCTACCGGTACAAAGTGAAACTTTTAATTATGTCATCTAATACCTGCTAATACTCCTCAGAATTTGCACTCCGGTGTATTTATACGACCCTGACATACGTTCTTAGCTTCATCAGCATGTATTAATGCTTTCATTTCATATAAGGTAAGCTCCAGACTTAACACGCTCGTTTTTTAAGTCTTGAGCTTGCCTTTCTTTGAAAACGTAATTTGGTCGTGGTAAGTTCACCTTGCTCGGAGCTTATCAAATTATCCGCTTACATGGGCCTTATATAACTGTTTCTTGAATATTCTTTTATTCATCCTCTCCGCACTTCGAAACCATCTACCTAAGCAACCCTTTCTAGTAATGTTCCCATTATACAAAATCCCGAAGGGAAGGCTACTTTGAAGGTTTGTCTCGAAAGTGACAAGAATAACTTTAAGCAAGAACGAGTTTAAGCTTGATTTAGAACCTTCATAATCTAAATTAGAGTAGCTACTCTGACGCGAAGTACAGTGTGATTTTGAAAAAATAAGTTTTTTATCATCTGTTTTTGCTACGAACTCGACGTATAAACCGAAATGCTGGTCTATAGGTGCTGGTATAAAGATGCAAACCTAAGACGGTAGAATACATACAAAAAATAAATAAATAAAAATAAAAATCATTTATTGCAGACAATATACAGTCCATTTTGTTAGTACACTTACAAGCTATCTATTCTACTGTTAGTACAAAAATTACAAAATAAAAATAAAATAAAATCAATAAATGAATGAAATGAATTGAATTGATTACATAATGAAATGATTACATGGTGGCTTCCAGGACGTGAAGTACGGTGAACCTAGCAAGCAGATCGGAGTCCCACCTATCCCCTATCATTTTAAGACCTTTGTTTGAGCTCTCTCGCACTCTGCGCAGACAGGATGCCAGCTTTTTACGCATTAGTGCGTAAAAATCTTCTACACTAGCGTCGGCAAACATGCCTGACGCACTGCAGTATCGACGAAGTCCAAAGAGAGCCCTGAACACATTATTATACATAGTGCGTAGGGAGTTATAGGCCTTCTGAGTGAAATCGACCCATAGGCTGCTCGTGTAGAATGTCTGGCAATATGCTTTAAAAAGCGTTATTTTGACTTCACCTGTACAACGAGCAAACCTATGAGCCAGCATATTACCCCGAACTGACAAATCTCTGCATTCCCTTTCTATGTCCAAGTTGTCATACAAGTTTTCTGTGACTATGTGCCCAAGGTATTTAAATTGTTTTACACGGTTTAATGGTACTCCGTTAAGAAATAGAGGTGGAATATTGTCTGAATATTTACTGTTACCTTTAAATAACATAAATTCACTCTTCTTTTCGTTGTACCTCAAACCATGCAAAAGTGCATAATTCTCACAAACTTTTAGTAATTTCCTCAGGCCACCAATCGACGGGCTCAGCAGCACCATGTCGTCGGCATAGCTTAAGTTATTCACATAAATATCATCAATAAAACACCCAACATGCATGCTGCTGAGCTCCTCAATCAGAGAATTGACATATAGGTTAGAAAGCCTTGGTGAGGTAAGTCCACCCCGCCTCACTCTGCATTCTAAGGAATATTTGCCAGAGTATGCATTTCCCCACCTTACAACATTAGTCATACTGCCGCATACCGGAATCTGCCGCTTGATATAGTACTTCACAATATGTTTTTTTTTTTATTTTAGTGTTAAAGATAATATAGGACTTTCCGTGGACAGGCCCTCCCTAAACCCAAATTGAGTGTCGTGAAGCGACAGTACAGTATCATATATTAAATATTGCTTATTTAATAACCCGTCAAATACTTTTGCAATTGTAATTTTGTAGCTAGGGATATAGGTCTATAATTATTATTTTTTGATGTATCACCAGTGGAGATCTTAAGTATCGGAACAACTATAGTTTTCATAAGAGCTTCAGGCAAATACGAGTGACGTAAACAAAAAGTGTGCAACATAGAAAGTACTCTATAAAGTACTATAAACTATATATCTATATGTATTAAGTGCCACACGCAAAATAGGCGCTTTGTCGTCGAGTTGCGGATACCAGCCCGTTGCACCAAGTACCAAGTACCAAGATGTATTAAGTGTCAGAGAATACCATAAACAAAATAAACTACGGTATACTTTATCACTGCCGTGGTAATTTTATTGTATCTCTAGAAAATTTATTCAGAACAGCTCTTAACTAAATACCTGATATCGTCTTTTGACAACATACAAAAATCAAATGAAGCACCCAGAGTACGGCATGTCCTATAGACCAGAAAGTTCTTATTATTGATTAATATGATTAAAGATCAAATATCGCAAAGCAATATTCCTTCGATCTGACTGGACTCGAACCAGTTTCTGTTGCCACACCGGTGCTACTGCTTTTACCAATTGATTTATAGACCGTGTTAGCGGATCTTACGAATTTCTCTGTGTGATTTGGTTTATGTTTAAATCAAAAATAAAAAAAATAAAAAGTTTTTAATAATTTGAACTGGATTTCTACTTGTGCTACACCTTCCCACTTGTATTGCTTGGTGGGATCATGTGCGGGTAAAACAAGGATAAAGAAGTCTGCGACTGCGAATAGCTTCAACACCGGCTTTATGTGTCGCTCCGTTTGCGATTATTTTCAGAATTTTTATATTTTAGAAATGCTATTCGGCG
Source organism: Hyposmocoma kahamanoa (assembly GCF_003589595.1). Classification (NCBI taxonomy): domain Eukaryota; kingdom Metazoa; phylum Arthropoda; class Insecta; order Lepidoptera; family Cosmopterigidae; genus Hyposmocoma; species Hyposmocoma kahamanoa. Next base: position 28,266 of record NW_020653645.1, on the reverse strand, counting down.
ACTGTTACGCCAGTCTCAGGTTAAATATCTCAACGCGCACTTACCACTACAATAAGTTTTATGTTGAATCGTTAATCTGGTTAAATTAGGTTGATGCAATGTTATGTAAGGGTATAATGCTGATATCTTTTCTAATTATCGTGTGTTAAACACCGCAGAGAAACACCTTACATAGCGTTGTGCATCTGACCATGATAACTGCCCACCTAATTGCTTTTTGTTCATACATATTTGGTACGAGTATAATATACACTGGAAGGAGGAGGAATATACAGTTCACGAATGTTAAATATAAATAGTTATTAATAACGAATCATGGAATAATAAGATAAAAAGTGACAAAAGTCAATAAAGCTTTGTGTTCAAGTCACTCCAGGTGACAAATCAATGTAGTATTTGTAAGCACTTGGTTTTATTAATGGTTAACGTAAATAGCTTGATAAGAGCGTCAACAGCGCGAATGAAATCAACTCCCGCTGCCATAAACGACCCAGTGTGCATTAGGTGATGATGCATGCTTATACCAAAATAATTGATGCTTTTAAAGTGTTTCCTATGTTTTATTGATTATTTAAATACTAACTGGGAGACGAAATACTTTGATAGATTTCTCATAGATGGCGCTATGGCTAAAAAGTTGTTGAAAACCAAATACAAAGATCTGACAAACAAGCACAAAGAAAAATTCGTGAGGTCCGCTGGTTCGTTCCATGGCTTAGTTGGCATAGCGTATGGCACGGTTTTGTTAAAAGAATTTGTTAGAAGAAGAAAAATAGGTGTTGTTGTGTTTGTTAGTTTGGTTCGAATCCAGCCGGATCGAAAGAATTTTTTCTAAGTGTTCGATATTCGTGTTAATAATAATAACATACCTATATCGCCTATATCATAACTAGTGGAGTAATTTCACAAAAAATTATTGAATATCAATTCAATACAAATTTATTTAAATACTACTACTAACTGTACTTTTTAATATATACATAATATGAGGTAAATCAAAAGTTGAATAGGAAATTAATTTTTTATTTGTTTAATGACCATGGCAAAGCGAAATTCTGAAGTGTATGTAGCAAATGGAAATTGACTAATCGCATTGTACATGTATGGGCAACCGTTTATGGAGATAAGCTTATTTTCATTTTGTTTTATACTAATATTCAAAGTTAAGAAAATGACTATCCGATTCCTTGAGATAAAATATCAAAAAACGTACAAGGGGTTAAAGGCTTTAATGTTGGCATTAAGGCTACATTAAATAGATGAAATTGGGTCCCCGCGACAGGGTGCCCAAAATACAAACAACGTGTCCCTCTTTTATAGCTATAATAATACATTAGACAAGGTAGCTGCTAGCTTTTGGATCTCCAAATCCCAATTAAATATTTTTGCAACTCCGAAGTTCACGAATAAATAATGGAAACCCTGATGCTGGCACTTTGGTTTTTTAATCTTTCCATGAACTCAGTTATGGAGTCGACCCTCTTGCTGGAGTTTTGTAAGTGGCACGGTGTCATAGTGTCATTCTATGTAGCGTCAGACACTAGTGGTCGTTTCGTACTCTAGGGAATAAGAGCTATGGCGTCTAGGCGTTGTATTCGTATCGTATCGTACGTGACATTTTAATTCGTATTTAATTTTATCTTTCCTGATTACAATCTAAATTTTGCATAAATTAATGACGATAAGATTTTCTGTTGTATTCATGAGAGAGAGAAAAATTTGAGAGAGAAAAAAAAAAAAAAAAAACATTGGAAATTAAACAACTTTTTGGGATCTGTATTTTATTTTATAATGTCAAGTGACGGGACGAATCTGAGGGTAAGCCACATGCCTGTCCATAACAGCTGCAGTGCCACTCAGAGCTTTAAACGATCGAGGGGTACTGCCACTGCGCCCGTCACTCTGAGACATACTCGTAAGTTGACAAGTCCCAAGTGCCTGTAATTTCACCAGCACCCTTAATGCAGTGGCAGTAATTACCTGGATAAACTTATTCTATTTTAAACTCATCATATAATATATATTCATCTAAATTGTGTATATTTGTATGGTCGCCTGTAACGTCATGATGTACCTCTCTTGTAATATGTGATTTAGATCCGAAAAAAATAGTTTCATTTCCAATTTGACGATCTCTGTGGTCGATTAAATGATGAGAATACAAATCCATTTTAAAATTTGGTTTGCTAATGTAGCTTTTAAGCTCCTGCAAAGAAGAGGCGAATATTTTAACTTCGTCGTCGTTGTGGTAGTCGTAACATGTTTTACTAATGTTAACGACAAAAAGATCTTTTCTGCGATTCGCTCTTTCATTACTTCGCGGCACCCAAAAAATATATTTTGTAACAAAAAGGGGCGTCTACAATGTTATGCAAAATTTTGTATAAATATATCAGGTCAATTAGAGAATGACGATGCTGCAATTGAACAATGTTATACAACTTAAGGGATGACTCGTAGTCTACATTATTATGATGCACTATATAGTCCAGAGCTTCAAAAAAGAGCAATTAGAATAATTTGTAGTATCCATAAAAGGTAGATTGCAAAAAAAAAATTTTTTCCCAAAATCACATGACAAACAGAATTGGCATGACACGATATGCCATAACATGTATACACGTACTTCTTCTTTAATTAAGAGAGTTGCTTGTATGATAAAAGTGGTTTCGTTATAATACCATTTTAAGGTTGCCTGGAAGAAACTGCTACTTAACTATAAGGCCGCCTGTTGTGCATTATCTTACTCTGTGATACTTACATTACTGTTCTGTTTTGTCAATGTAATTTTTATTGTGCAATAAAGAATATTTCATTCATTCATTCATCTGTTTAATAATTAAACAGATGTAGAAGAATATCTATGTCAAATAATATTATCTACTGATGTTGTTTGACATAGATATTGTATATTTAGAGTATTGTGTGACATTTTTTAGAGGCTAAGTGTTTTGAAAGATCTACAAATTGTACGTTGACATGCTAAATGTTGCGTGACGTGACTTGGTGAATAAATATTATTATTATTTGATGAAATAACGCTTTATCCTTTCTATTTTATTATGGCGAACGTTTTGGTTGGGAGTCCATACAAAGCTTGCAAATTTGAGCTCTATACGTAATATTAAAAAGCAGCTATAGATAATGGGTTCAATTCTAGTCAAATATCGTAGTAAAATTGCTAAATCTCCTAAATTTTCGCTCTCGTTCATGTGGTTTTGTTTGCAATCCTTTTTAAGATTACAAAAGCGGTATGAAAAGGTATACCTTCATTCCTTTGTGAATGAACACATTAGTGAGTGCATTCTGGAAAGGTTGTCCGAAACATTTTGGAGTAGTGTCGGGTGTCTAGAACATTCTTTTAGGTTTGAACAGAGATTTTAAGATTTTTTTCAGTTTCTTTAGATATTTCTTGGTACATTTGGGGAAACAAACTACGAACAATTGTTACAAGAAAGCAAAATAAATGATCTATAACCACGTAAGTAAGTTTATGAGCCAATGTTTTCGGAGCTAATTCAGTCCTACCCAATTAGACTAATGGCTGAATGGCTTGGCTAATGGAATAATTGCTTTTGACAGCATCTCAGTCAAAGTAACTCTTATAGCTATTTTTCTTGTGTTACTTAACTTTTTTATCGGAATATCTATATCTATATCTATCGTTTTAATTTGGATGATACGTTATGCCCGTTACCCTGAGACATAAATTGACAAGTCTTAGAATTTGCCTGTAATTTCACCAGCACCGCTTACCATTTCAAATCAGTACGCAGTAATACGAGAACAAATAATCGGTGTGGGCGTCTGGTACATTATTATTATAATAATCATTTATTAACATAATAATGCTAATAGGAAATGTAGCGGTAGAGCTCCTTGTAAAATGTTTGTCTAGTGAAGTACTGCGCCTATTACCTGTTTCCGCCGTTAAGCATAAAAGTGAGCATTACTAAGTTCTGGTTTTGAAGGGTAAGAGTGCTGGTAAAATTACAGGCACATGGACCTTTTCAAGTTATGTCTCAGGGTGACAGGCGCAGTGGCAGTGCCTCTGAGTGACACTGCAACTGATAGTGTCACTTAGTGTCATGAGAGAAATACAGAATATACTTAGTAATTGTTAAAGAAAAAAAAGAAAAATTGTTAAAGCAAACATATTACTGTACTTGAGAATAAAATAAGATACCAAGAGAATAAAGATAACAGCACTGATAATTACGTAATAAACACAAACAAGGTCGCAATATCAACAAAAAGAGAAAATAAAATAAAATTACCATTACGGACATTCCCATGCGTGAAATGGCCCGAGTAACAATAGGAACTCACTCAGCTTATATTGTGGTTAAGAGGCCCTCAGTGCTGATGTTCAGTAGACCCTTGGTTACGGGGTAAGGTACAGACATTAGCGAAAAATATACTTGATAGGAATACACTTCTAATTAAAAATACTGCCTCCGTGGCCGAACGGTTACCATGCCGGACTGCCACGCAGAGGTCCCAGGTTCGATTCCCGGGCCGGGAGAAATAATTGTATGGCCTACAATTATTTCTCTCGTGAGTTTGGGTGTACTTTGTGGTTGTCTATGTGAATGTCCATGACACCCGCGACACAGGGTTTCCCTAGTGCGGGGCTATGTTGAGTGTGTGCGTTATTTAAATTAAAAAAAAAAAAAAGTTAATTGTACTTTTGAGGTCTGTGTAATTTTTTTTTTATAAAAAACGTCTATTTGCCATGTTTTATTGAAATCGGTTACCGGAAATTGCGCGAACCCGGATTCATCCCCTAGTTTGCCACTCTTAAAGGCGGAATATTATCTTCAAATTCAAATGAAACCAATGCTGAAGTCCAACAAAAAAGTATCGTAGAAATCGGTTCACAAATGCCGGAGTAATCGCGTAACATACACTAAAAAAATACTCTCGAATTGAGAACCTCCTCTTTTTTGAAGTCGGTTAAAACAAAACGATTTGATATGGACCTAATAACAAATAGAGGATAACAATAATTAAAAACAATATGAATACATGAAACATATTTTTATTTTTATTGAATATGATTATGTTTATTTTATTTATTTATTTGGTATCCTAACATAATATATACAATATCAATACAATATGAAATTTAATATCTATCTTAATGTATACAGCAACTAATGAACAGAAAACAAAATACAATCTCTCAACATAGCACTTGAGTTGCCATGTACAAAATAAAAATTATAAACATATATTATATGTGTAAAGTCACGTGTGACCAAAACTATGGATGTCAAAAGTACTTTCGTTGCATGAAAGCATTGACTTACAATTATATGGACGTCGGGTCCGCGCTAAAAAGTGTCCGCACTTGTAAGGCGCTAAAATCGTATACAGAGCGCGACACTCCGCTTTAGTCTTCATTTGTTCTACTGACAGCGCGATACTGCGATGATATTACAATTTAAATTTCGAATAGGTTGACTTGGGACATTTTTTTCGTGGTTTTTGTATTAGACCCGTCGTCCATTTATTTGTAAGTCAATGCATGAAAGTCATAAAAATTATTCAAACAATGAAACAAATTCTGTATATGTGAAATGTTAGGCTCTTCTATTTGAGAGTCGATACAACCTTAAATAACTATGGTTGATTCCGCATAACAGTGTTGAATCGATCTTTGGAAAAAATATATAGTAAAATTGATGATATACACTAACTAACATGCCGTGTGAAAACACGATTCCTAAATAGGAATGAAACTATTTTTCCGGATTTAAATCGCGTATATTTGTTTTTTCAAACAAACCGACGTTTCGGGCCCTTTACAGGTCCCATGGTCACGGTTGACTGAGGTGGTACAGTCTTCAACCAGTCTCTTTTCAAAAAATTTCAACCAGTCAAAAAGAACTCGATACGATTCCTAAATATTTTAACAAAAAAAACGTACCTCGAAATTTTACAAGAAAACCGCCGCATTCAATAGGTACTTTACATATAACAATGATTTTTTTAATATCAACTGAACTATATATAATACACATATTTCAAAAAGCTTTAATTTTGTTATAATTATTAATACAAAGATCGAACACTCAGAAAAAATTCCTTCGATCCGGTCGGATTCGAACCGACGTCTTCTTGCATACCGTGCCAGACGCTATACCAACTAAGCCACGGAACGAACCAACGGACCTCACGAATTTTTCTATGTGCTTGCGTCGTGTCTTTGTACTTGGTCTTTCAACGACTTTTCAGTCGTAGCGTCATCTATGAGAAATCTGTTACAGATTTATCACCCAGGTACACCTTTACAGCTACCAGTCCTGGTGAGAGATGTCGCTATTCACTGTATTAATTAAATTTTTATTGAATTGATATTGAATTATTTTTTGTGAAATTACTCCACTAGTTTGTTATAGTTATTAATACAAAGATCGAACAATCCGGAAAAAAAGCTTTAATTTTGTTTATAAAAAAATAAATTAAGTACGGGAAAAATTTGAATTCAAGCCGCGATAGCATCGACTGTTAAGCATGAAAAAGTTTTCGATTAATTTCATTCATAGAATCTTTAAAACTCTCTCTATTCAAGAGTAATATTTGTTCTTCTACTTCTTAGCAGCCACTGCTTTGTGTCCTGCTAGTTAACACATTTAATCGCTCGTTTGAAATCGCTTATGGTTTGTCACAATTGTAACTTATACAAAGTGTAATTTGATAAGTTATATAACGATTGAACACTCTTGGTAATCTTAACTGAAATTTTTATTCTCTTTGTTTTAGTATCAACATGAAGCATTTATTGCAATTATATGTTAGGTATGGTGTATAATTAAAATCTTTCAGCATTTGAATGAACCCTGATAGGGTATTGCAACATAATAATAACATTAAACTACAACTGATTGTTAAAACAAAAGACATTTTAAAAAAGCTTTAAAATACAATAAAAGCTTAAATACTTACTAGAAACTAAAATTAGGATTAAATTAGATGAATAAAATTAGGTTCCCGCGGCAATGTGCCCAAGATGCTAGCAGAGTTCCCACATTTTATTGCTATGCTAATACGTTGGACAAGATAGCTGCGTTTGGGTTTCCCAGGCAGTCTGTAATTTTTTTGATAAAATATTTTTGTCTTATGTATATATAGAAACGCTTGCTTAGTAGGTTTTAAATAGAGGGAGAAAGGGGAAGAAATTGAAAATCCTTTGGGATCGTAAACGTATTTAATCCAGAATTTTTACATAACAAATATGAAGAAAAACAAAACGTCAAAAGGAGTACAATGGTTGCAATGCAATGTGTGTAATTCCAAAAAACATCTGTTTTAAAACCTGTCACCGGACTTAAGGGATTTGTTTAAATTTTGTTCCAGTTTTAAATTTTATACATATGTAAACTAATTTAAAAGTTGCTTTTTACATGGTCCTCAAACTTTTACTAATTTTCCAACTCGCATTTATTAAGGTAAACCATCTGGTGAACATTCAAGACACGTCTGTTAATCAAGTGGGTATTTTAGGATCCGCTCCACTCATATTAATTGAGGGTATTTGCAATTTGCATAATCTTTAGTTTGTGGATTGACCATCTGTCTGGAACGTTGTTACTGTTATGTGGAAATTATTCTTTAATATCATTTTCGTATAATTAACTATCATTCTTCTTGATTTTTATACCCTCAGTGGCCTAATGGTTTACACTGTGGGCGCAAGACGTGGTGATTCTGAGTTCGATTCCCTGTAGGATTAATTTCGGAAATGAAGTTTAATAAATCAGTTTGGGACCGAAATGGATTCCGTAACTCTGGTACTCATAGTTTTTTTTATGATACCAACTGACAGGGCGAACAAGTCGTGCGTCTGATAGTAAGCGACACGCCTGTCCATAATAGTTACAGTGTCACTCGGAGTTTTAAATCACAAAGACCTGAGGAGCATTGCCACTGCGGCCGTCACCTTAAGACATGAACTGACAAGTCTCATGTGCCTGTAATTTCACCATGACTCTTATTCTTCCAAACCGGAACGCAGTAATGCTCATACTAGTGCGTGGCGGCAGGGTACAGCGAATTTCCTAGTTTGAGCCCAGGCATAATTAACGAGAAGTGATACAAAATCCCAGAAGTGAAGAGAACCAGAGTAGCCGATATAGCCAAAAGTATTGCAAAACTGGTGGCAGTGGATGGAGCACGTTGTTTGCAGAATTTATGTATAGCGATGGTTCCAAATAGTACTCTAATGTCGACCGCGTACCGGAAAACGTACATGGGCAGAGCAGCCACAAGGTTACGGAAATCCCTAGATGCAGACACCACAAGACCTATTGATGTGGCGTTCTTTGGAGGAGGCATAAGTTCAGCAGTGGATCTCTCTCGGCTGAAATGATGATGATCATGACACAAAATCTTGTCGTTATTAATATACGTGTCATAAAATTTGTACGGATTTAAATAAATATTTACTCTAATCGAATAAATACCCTTTGAACTTTTAGTCAATGACGCTTTTTAAACACGATAACGAATCTGTTAAATTGAGTTTTATATAAAGTTATATTTTATTGATCGCTGACAAAATTAATCAGATAGTAATGATGTATTTTAAACAAAATAATTGCAGTGATATTTTTAACACCATTTCGAAATTATTTTGGTTAAAGAATACAACAACATATGAAACTTAATACATTTCTCATCATAACGGTATGTATATTCTGGATGATTAAAACGGCGTAATGAAATGTAAATACCTACGAATCTCATCGAAAACATTACAGTGTACTCGTAAAATTATGTAGGTTCGCTACATTTTATATAGGTATTTTATATAGGTTTAATATAATTATATAGGTTCGCTACATTTTATTCTAAGTTGTGAGTTCTCATGTACTTTTACTTTTTTATTTATACTTTGACAATAAACTACACAATGTTTGTAAATAATTATTTATTAATATTGTGCGACTTGGTAATCACTCAGTATGAATAAATCTTTGCATCTTCGTACGTAGACATACCTATTATTTTGTCTGTTGAATTTTTTGCATGCGACGGATTTGCTCACCCTCTCTATTAATGTCGTTTTTTCTCAGACTTTGGGACTGTAGACAGCACGTGGAGCTTTTGTGTTAGCAATTGTATTGATTGATAGATAACAACCATGATTCGATAGAATAATAAATATACCTTTGACTCGTACAACATTTAGTAGCAGTAGAGCTTCTTGTGAAAGACCTCGTCCAGGGAAGTACTGCCACCTTACCTATTTCTGCCGCCAAGCCGTAATGTAAACATTACTGCATCTCGGGTTTGAAAGGTAAGCGTGTTGGTGAAATTACAGGTACATGGAACTTGTCAACTTATGTTTCAGAGTGCCCCTCAGATCCTTGCGACTTAAAGCTCTGAGTGGCGCTGCAACTGTTATGGACAGGCGTGTCGCTTTCCACCAGGCACACGACTTGTTCGTTCCGTCATTTAGTATCATAAAAAAAAGTTTTATTTTTCATCTTCAATTACAAGCTGTTATCTGTGCACCAGGTTTGTTTATGATTATCAAGTGAAGGGAATGTTCTTTCCTTCACTTGATAATCGTGCGCCTGATAGTAACCATCACGCTTATCCGGAATAGTTGTAGTGCCATTCAAAGCTTTAGAACGCAAAGACCTAAGTGGCACTGCCACTGCGCCCGTCACTCTAGTTTCTTTCATTTTTACCCTTCAAAACTGGAACGCAGTAATGCTCACATAACTGCTTAGCGCCAGGAACAGGTTTTTTTAAATAAATAATATTCATACACTTGGCCAGTATCTCACCTGGTATTAAGCGACGATGGTACGCATTTGTCTAAAACATGCCTACTCACGCTCTAGGCTTCAATAGCCCCAAATTGTATACTTTTCGGGAAACACAGATATATAGAGTATTCTATTACTTTATTTAGGTATGGTTGTAGTACGAACCTGGAGAAACTCTTTCACAAAGAGCTCTTTAGCGTTTAAATCCTGTACATTTATTGTGCGCATTATCTTACAAATTTGCTATTAATAATTCATATATTTCTTCACGTGTTATTAATGTTAAAAGGTGTTTGAAATTACATTTTGAGAAAATATATATTGTAACCAATTAAAAACATCTACTAAGTAAACTTCGTGTACTTTTTAATATCATTTTAAGACAACATTTTCTTTTCACAAAACAGTGTGAAATGTTGCAGTACATCAGTATCACCGATACCTTATATGTGTTCATATAAAGCTATATGTTCATGTGCTTGTGCACAGGTTATACATCATATTTTGACGTACGTAATTGAATGCGCACATTTATCAAGCACTAGTCAGCTGATCATATACCTTGAGGAAGTCTACAAGTCACTTTTATGTAGCCAATAAGGAACGACTTCAATTGTCTGAATTACTAACATTTATACCTAGTAGGGCCTAAGTTTGTATTGTGGAAGAGTAATTTCGTAAGTCAGTAATTTTCAGGTAAGTTTTTTGTACTCAATTTTGATGACAATTTATATTATTTTATTACTCGAATATATCATCATGAAATATTAAAGAATATTTCAGGTTACCAAACTCGAATATTAAGTAATAGTTCATGATGATGTTCTATAAATATTTCAAAAAAAGAAATTGTCACCAACATTGAGTACAAAAAACTTACCTGAAAATTACCCAATTACAATGTGTGACCCTAAAGATTTATAAAGTGACATGTAAGAAACAGATCTTATTTGATTAAATCACAAGAGTTTAGCGACCTATGTTCATAGTCTAGTAATATCTCCAAACCAATCGTTTCAATTCACTCAAGTATAAAATTTTGAAGCAAGACTAATATTAATTTCAGATTGTTTATAAAGTTGGATGAGTCTGTGTGACCCCGGCTAGTTCAAATAATTATAATTAGAATACATTATTCATTATGTCAATCCGATATAGAATACTGATTTAATATCAATATTGTAAATTTAGAAGTATAACTTCTCACACCCTGTTTGTAAAAGATAATTGTTTTGAGTCTGAAATTATTTAATTGCTTCACTATATTTGGTTGCACAAGTTTCCTTTGTAAGCGTCATGTTTACAAATATTAAATATTAAGAACACGAACAGCTTTCAGACGACACTATCTATTGTCGGAAAATGCTATGAAAATTTGAAAACACCGTCTAGAGTATTCTTTTTCATCACCTATAAATGTTTCACTGCTGGACACAACTATCTCGTACCTCTGCTTAGAAAGTAGAGGGTATCCGGTGGGGATGGATATCGATTAATCGAAATTACCGGTGCGCGGTGTTTTTATGGAATAATGGATGTTTTTTAAATCGATGTCATCTGGTTCGATTATTCGGATAATCGATGATTTCATATCGATTATTACTAATAAAATAAAATAAAACTATATTTCATAAAAATATTTTATAAACATGTTAAAATTTGGAAAAAAACAACCGCTTTTAAATCCAAGGGTTAATTTTATTTAGCCGATTTTCGCAAAATGAGACTTGCGCGCAATACTTTGTCACCAGAACGACGGTTTACGTAAACTAATCATAAAATTTGTTTCCACCGCCTTTGAAAAATTTATAATTAATACTGGTATTTATATTACTATAATGTTATAATTTGAAATAAGGCGGGAAATGAGGGTTATGTTACGAGATTCCTATGTGTGCCACCTGAGTCAGTACATATTAAATATGATAATGATAAATATAATTCCCGGGCCGAGAGAAATATTTGTATGGCCTACATTATTTCTCTCGTAAGTTTCGGTGTCATTTGTGGTTGTCTATGTGTGTGTCCATGGCACTCGCGACACAGCGTTTCCCTAGTGCGGAGCTATGTTGAGTGTGTGCGTTATTATTATTATTATTATTAAAAATAAACGCTTTCGTGGATTTATCGATTTTGTAAGCCACAATTAATCGGTAAATCGATTGTTTTGTAAAAAAATCGACGTCAATAATCCACGTTTTGTTGGTCGATACCCATCCCTAGACTATCGTAGCGTAGGTAAACTCCGGGAAACCGTTATCACATTCCGTAGGTGTGAGCAGTCCGAGGGAATTTAAGTAAAACTATTGCCTGGTGGGCAAAACAGGGTCTTTTAAAGAGCATAAATCTAGATACAGTCGCATTGCACAGGCTGGTGTGCCATCAAATTGCTGTGACGGTGTAATGAATGTCGCTCGTAAATTACCCCCCCTGATATGCAATTTTGGGGAATGGCCACGACTTTACGTGCTAGCGTGGATTCTATTTAACATAGTTATATTGTTAAATAAATAATTTACAGTTATATGAGATAACATCACATACGTTGCTAAAATCTCAAAGTAAGTAATTAAAGTACTTGTGTTATGGAAGTCGGGAACAATAATGGTATTACAAACACCCAGACCTCAGACAATATAGAAAAGTTAATTTTTATACATTGGCCTGACTGAAAATCGAGAGAAGGCGACACCATGAAACCAGGTGTTTGCACACCACCCGATCAACAAGGTCGTCAAAAGTTAATCTCCTCAGAACTAACAAATTGCAATGGGAAAAGTTCTAAAAACTCAAACATTAAAATGCATTAGATATAATTACATGCTTTAATGTCCCAACAAGTAAGCCCTCAGCTTTAAATGAAAAACGTAATTTTCTATTGTCATATAGAATACAACAGTGCTGAAGAATGCGTTATTTTTATTACAATTTACACTGGACACTTACGTGAGCATAGGAATAATATTGTCTGAATTTGAATCACTTTACATATTATGTGCATTTGGAGGTACATCCTTAAAAAGATTTTATTTAATAAAAGATTGAGCGTGCTTTTGGTTCAAAATGTGCCACTCACGAGTTTTAAAACTATAGTGAAACAAAAATTTTATACGATGGGTTATTTATATACAGCTTCTGCGTACTTGTGCCCCGTATAATTCTTGCAAGTTGTCTCGATCAATGATGTTTGAAATAAGTATTGTAAATTTCTACTAACTAAACTAAACTAGAGTTCTGGCTCGTTTCTTCTCAGGGGAATCTGTCTTACAAATGAGCAGTATAGTTTAATTATTAATGATGATTTCAAGTGTAATTAGCTTACCTATGAAATTAAATATTGAGTTTGCATTTGCGTTTGACTACCATCTCACCTGATGGACACTGACGATAATGGCGACGCATAAGTATGAACAACCCTCTTTTTAGAGAATACGTATGTTCAGTAATAGTACGTACAGGGTCAAAAGTACATGAAACTTGACACTAAAGGTTTAAATTTAACTCTATGCCGCTTGCAATAAGAACGGTCCAAAGTCCAAAGTAACAAGTTTGATATGCATATATACATACATAGACTGGCGATGATACTAATGTAATATTATAAATAAATATTATTTTATTTTCATAATACAAAAGTAAGGTACAACAGAAGCTTAAATACCAGAAAGTAAAACTAGGATTAAATTCTATGAATTAAATTGGGTCCTGCGGCAAGGTGCTCAAGATGCTGGCAGTGTTCCCCCTTTGTATGGCTATGCTAATGCGTTGGGCAAGGTAACCCGGTCCTTGGGTTTCCCAGACAGTCTATTAATTTTTGGATAAAATTTTGTACAGATGCTAATTGTATCTAAATTATATTGTCTAAGCTATACACAATGCTACCAGAAACTACGGTATCATTGTAGTTTTAGTCTCCTAGCTATTTACAACCTTCCAATATAGGAATAGATATAGTATTCATTTAATCGCTTATCGCTGCACTCATGGCCTAGACACAGCTAACAATGCTTAATGGGTTTGTCGGTTGTGTAAGGGATTTTAGTACTAATTAAAGCTAAAGCAAACCGTGACCTTGAAAACGAATCGATTTTCGTCATGGCCTTTGCGCCTTTAAAGTCACTTTTTTCTTTATTGTTGTACTCTCGACAGAGCGGTCTTAGTCATCACGGATTATGTTTGTTAGGGGCTGATGTAGCTCGCCTCACGATATCTCGCCATTTCCCTCTATTAGCAGACTCTCTCGTGCTCTCATGCAAAGGGCCCTATAATCTTTCTCTTTCCTATTAGCGAGAGGTGTTGCTACTAAACACTAATAAATCTACGTAACTTAATAATTAAGGTTTTTTTCAAATAAATAGATTTGATCTTGACCCCTAAACCTGGAGCTAAAATAGAGAATACGACGGAACGAGCTCGCCCAGAAGATGTCTATTCAGTCGCACCTTGAAGGTACACGGATTGTATGTGCTCGGAAATACAGTTGCGAACAGGGAATTCCGTTACTGGGTTGTGCGTAAATAAAAAATCACGAAAACCGCTGTACGCCTGAAGGTTCAAGACCAAGTAGATATGATATCCGCCGTACGTCTGGTAAAAGGGGACAGACGGAATAAGCTGATGGAACTCATGGGCACACTTACGGAATATATTCTGTAGCATAGAGGTCATACTGAATTGTCAATTCGGAAGCAACCATTTTGTCACTGTCAAGAGTGTAAATGAATTTTTTATCACAATTTTAAAATTCTTTCTAATAAGATTCACAGTTGAAAATAGTTGATGTTGTAGTCCTTCGCCACGGCGAAGGATAATACACGTATTATTCAGCAGGAAAACGTCTATTGTTTGTCCAATTATTACGACTCGCCATCAAAATGTCACTAGGTACGGTGATGAAGCGTATTCTTTAACTGCCTCGGTGGCCGAACGGTTACCACGCCGGACTGCCACGCAGAGGTCCCAGGTTCGATTCCCGGGCCGGGAGAAATATTTGTATGACCTACATTTATTTCTCTCGTGAGTTTGGGTGTAATTTGTGGTTGTGTATGTGTGTGTCCATGGCACCCGCGACACAGGGTTTCCCTAGTGCGGGGCTATGTTGAGTGTGTGCGTTATTATTATTATTATTCATAATTCAAAATTCACTGCGAATAAATTATATAACACTAAGGCACATGATAATGATTGCTTTTTAATTAAAAAATCGACCCCAAAAATTCGTTTTTGCTAAGTTTTAGTGATATCGGATCTTATCCGTGGTATATTTTCTTAAAATTTAAATGAAACTACTACTGGGTTACCTCCTTTCCAAGAAAAAAAACAATCATCGAAATCGCTTAACAAATATCAGAAAAATCGCGTAACACACACACATACACACAACAGTTGAATTGAGAACCTCCTACATTTTGGAGTCAGGTAAAAATTGGTTCCCTCTCTAAAAACTTTGTTGAGCAAGTATACTTCAACCGGACCACATGTAATTTAAAGTTTCATAAGTCTTGACTGCAGAAAAAGAAAAAAATATTTTGCTGCGACATAAGTGGAAGTACTACGCTTCGCTTCACTCGATACTTCTCGTGCAGTCGCTTTAGTATTTGTAACTTTACTGCCGGACAAACTAGATCGTGATGTGAAATGTATTTCCCCAATGTAACCTTGTTTGAAACTGAAGTTAAATTTTTCGCTTCTTATCTTTTGTGAAGTTGTTCGGTCATCAGGTAAGTACAAGAAATTAGTTATATTTAACAAAGTTAAAGGTAGGATATACAATAAGGAAGTAATACACCTTAACGGAATATATATTTTTAGACCTAATATTCCTACTGTTAAATATGACAAAAAGGAGCGAGAAGGAATTTACGAACAAGCGCGCGTCTGGTGGTAATCGTCACGCCATTTGCAGTGCTGCTCTGAACTTTAAATTGCAAAGATCTAAGAGGCACTGCCACTACGCCTTGTCACTCTGAGGCATAAGTTGAAAAGTCCCATGTACCTGTTATTTTACTCTTATCCTTCAAAAAAAACACAGTAATGTGAGCACTACAGATTGCTGGCAGAAATAGGTAAGGTGGCAGTACTTCCCTGGACGAACTCTTTCACAAGGAGCTCTACTGCCGCTAAAAAAGAAAGAATAATAATAAATAGTGCTGGATTGGAGACCTTTTTCACAAGGGGCTACTATTATACAACACAATACAAAATGCTTTATTTCTCTCATAAAGGTCTATTCTGTAGTTACGTTTCATGTAGAAGTTCCTTAGTGAGAGCTGGAGTTTGTACTAGGTTGGGGACCTGTTTCACAGATTACCAGGCTCACTGCCTCTAGGTGTATAACGAACGAAACATTATTTAAAAAAACATATGATCATATTACAAAATAGAGCATAGCATATGACAATAAACAATGTATGTGTGTTCATGTGTGTGCATGCGCGAGCGTGTGTGCGTGAGCGAGTTACTGCTAGTATATTAAATTGTCTTTTGCCATTCACTATGGAAAAAAGTATTGCCATAAATCGACCCTTTATACTTTTCGTTCAACTGGATCGCATTCGTACATACAGTCTGTTAATTCGCCATCGTAAATAGAACACGATGTCAAAAACCTTTCCTGAAATGAAAATACATATTGATCGCCCTAAGTATTATCATAAATTTATTTATAGACCACGTTAATTCCAGCAAATACAAAATTGAAAGAAAAAATTCTGTTTAATATTTTAAGCGACATATGTCTAGTGTTAATATAGATTTTCTAATTGCAAAAGATTTTCAAAAGTACCCAGAGTTTGCGGTTATTTCCCTACCGTTGCTTTGATTAGTTAGCATCAGGCATGTTTCCGACCTAATGAGCGGAGCTAATTGTAACCCACGCCAATTAATAACGAACCTAGGTTGTCTGGAAATGTAAGTAGATTTGAATTCTTTTTAGTAGGGTATTTTGCATAATTTCTACACACAGAACAATAAAGAGTAGAAGTGGTTAGTTAGCGTCTGACGCGTGCCAACTATAGGTCTCAAAAGACCTACTTGCGCTCTGTCCACCATTTTAGCTTTGAGCGAGTATGGTATGGTTGTGTCATTCTTTCGTGCAATTTCTCTAAAATCGTAGAAAGATGCCTTGTTGTGCTGTTCTGGAGTGCAAAAATGATAGCTGCACCAAAAATATTACCCGTAGTAATATTTCAAAACATCGGTAATATCTTATTTTAATAAATTTTCAATTTTCTGATTACCTATTCGTTCAGATGTCAATCGTTCGTTGTAGTCCAGCTACTGGCCGCAAGATGGCAGCATGTTGAAGAAAATTTCAATATAAAATCAAAACGTCGTAACTTGCAATAAAGGCATTGAACGATATAGCGACTAGGTAAAATTTAAATTATAATACAATCCCGAATTTGTTACACCGTTTTAAATTAGAAATTACCAATCATCAAGACTTCATATCGACTATCGTTTTGTTTGTATGCGTTTTGGCAACATCGGTTCCGATAGTAATCGAGACGTATGGCACTTCCATTTTTTTTTCGGTGTTTGTACCGATAAGTACTGAAATAAGCGGGATACCGCATCAGTTTCAAGCCGCAAATTCGCTACGGCGCGGCGGGGCGTGCAGCTTGCATTATTTAATGTACATACTTGTATTTGTGTCTTTGTAACAGAGTTTACAGCAGACATTTGAGTGTCCAGTCTAGTAGAACAGTGGGAAGTTGTAGTAAGCATGCACGCGGGCTTACTTAAAAATCTGAGGGTGTTTTTGATAAAGCGTTTAGGCCTTTGGAGCGTTTTCGCGTTTCAACGAGCATATTTAATAAGAATATAATTATTTATTCAGACAACTATATTTCCTTTTAAGGTCCGATGGTGTTAGTAAACTAACAAAAATAACTTTTGAAGACTAGGTTAGTGGTTACAATAATAAATACCACAAGAAATAAAAAAATTCATTATAAAAGTTGTAGGCTACTATCTCTCAGTCGCATCTTGATATCCAATAGACTCTGGTGAGACTATTCGAGCAGGACCCGGATGAAAGATTTCATAATGGTTAGTATATACCTATCAGGTACGTCCTGTAAAATGGTGTTGGTGCTGCTTCTTAGCTTGCTGACCAATGAGGCTGTTGTTTTGCAGTTAATGGCATTGAAACCATCAACCCGCGCCTCTGCAAACTTGGTAGGTAGATGCACTGCAAGAGCGGGGCAGCCCTTTAACAATTTATAGCCAATATTGTATTGGACTCGTAGGGCACTGAAAGATTTTTTTAGTATTTTTTTATAATATTGTGTGTGGTGTGCCTGATGGTAAGCTACACGCCTATCCATAACAGCTGCAGTGTCACTCAGAGTTTTAAATCGCTAAGGTATGAAGGGTACTGCCACTGCGCCCGTCACCTTAAGACATAAGTTGACAAGCCCCATGCGCCTGTAATTTCAACAGTACGCTTACCCTTCACAACCGGAACACAGTAATGCTAACATTACTGTTTGGCGGCAGAAATAGATAAGGTGGCAGCACTACACTGGATGAACTCTTTCTTCTACAACTGAACCACAGGCTGCTCGTGTAGAACGATTGGCAGTAGTCTTTGAAAAGTGTAATTTTTACCAGCTTGCTACATCGAACGAACTGTATATTACTTGTGATCGCCAGTGCTCTACGTTCCCTCTCTATATCAGCCGGGTGATCGGGGTCGTCGGTAAAATAATAAGATATACTAGTGGTGTTTTATTCAGTATATCAAGATTTGCTAGTGAAAAAGGTATCGTGGTCTGTAAATATGGAATGGGAAGATATTGATATATATTTAGGAGAAAACACGTTCATGACTTAGGTATGACTTATTTAATGAATAATGGATGATTTGAAAGCCATAACTCCGGCTGTGTTTGCACTTTACTTATTATGATTTCGAACGATGTTGTGACGCGAAAATAGGATATTGTCAAGATCGAAAGAAAAAAAGAAAGAGATTGGAAAGATCACTTTCATATATTAAACAAAATTCAACAATCAGTATATTTATACATATTTATACAGATTATATAATTATACTGATTGTTTTATTTTGTTTACGTTTCTGCGAAGATGTGAGCCCTTAAGCTGCCGACTCTCATTGGTATTGGAAAATTACTTGTGTACACGCTGCACGTGACAATGCACGTTCAATGCAACACTCCGCTGCACGCTCCGTCGTCGTTCCGAATTTGCGGCCTGACGCGAACAGAAAAATAACGCTTGACATCTTTTGTACCCTAGATTTCATTTGCTGATTTTTTTACAATAGAAATTATTATGAAAGAATTTCAACCTATTTGAACCATGGACTTTAAAGATTTAACAACGAACAACACATTAAAACTTTTTATTTCAGCTCCTTAGCTCTCCTTATTAAAAAAACACAGTTTAAGTGCAGAGTTATTGAAGTTTTTAACTCTTTTTTATTTCTGATGTAAAGTTGGTATTTTGATAATGCGCAGGCCACAGGGTGAACGAAGCTAAGCTAGCTTAGCTCACGTAGCCGGGACATGTTTTCATACTTCAATTCATATAGTGAATTAAGCTTACCGAGCTAACTAAGCTAACCCAATGATCCCACTAGCTATGTCAAATATGTCGCCCGTCTGCCGCCCTTCTCACCCACACATAGGTATCCATAGTCACTACTTACTACGTATTTTCTTAACTTAGCTTTGCATGCAACTTAGTGAACTAAGCTAAGTTAGCTAGCTTCGTTCGGGGTGTGACGTACGCTTAAATACACGTTTATTCACTGGAACCGTCGATTTATTTTTGTTAAATAAACTAGTTATCGTTACAGAACACATTCGTCTGATGGAAACTAACTGCTTTCGCAAGGAATTTGCTCAACTAAATATGTCCATTACAACTTACAAGTTTAACAATTTCGATGGTAAATCTTGATGTCTGACATTGAGTTAGGTCGGCTAGCACAAATGTGTAAATCTACAAGTTAAAGAGCGTGTCTCTTATGTATAGTGAATTTCAATATGAGGGCTGATTTTTACACTAAATTAATGTGAATGAAGTACACCAGCCGAAACTGCATGTAACTAAATAGTTACCATAAGGGTAACTTTTGATATTTCGAGTGATTTATGTCAGTCATTAGTAGCAGTAGAGTTCCTTGTGAAAGAGTTCGTCCACGAAAGTACTGCCACCTTACTTATTTCTGCCGCCAAGCTGTAATGTGAGCATTACAGCGTTTCTGTTTCGAACAGTATGGGTGCTGGTGAAATTACAGGCACATGGGACTTGTCATCTTGCTTCATGCATTCACGGTGCCGGGCGCAGTGGCAATGCCCCTCAGATCTTTGCGATTTAAAGCTAAAGCCACCACAACCGTTATGAACAGACGTATCACTTACCTTCAAACGCACGATTTGTTCGTCCCGTCACTTAGTAGTATAAAAAAAATTAAGATAACCACCCACCAATTCAAGAAAGGCATTTACCCTGCCATCTATCTAAGTACCTATATCTTTTACTAAGTAAAGCGTCGTGGCTCTTCAATCAATCCTACTAAGAGCGATGCCACATGCGTTGCGTGGACTTCGCGACGCCAGAGCGGTGCTACTACGTTATACTATATATAAATTAGAACCACATGGTGCGTTGAAATAGCGCGGCGACGTAACGCGTGCGCATCGGACAAGGGGCCAGGAGGCGAAGATGGGAGGGGTACGGCGGTGCGTAGTAAGCGGTGTTACGACACTATATTGCTCGTCCACATCTAACAATTGATTGTATATGAATATGAAATTAAATAATATATATAAAAATATAATGTAATATAATAATAATAATGCCTCAGACATCCATGCCTATTATTTGGGGGTCTACAATGAACTTTTAAGGACTTGTGAAGATGACGAGTTTTAAGTTTTAAATTATTGTCTTTTG
Source organism: Hyposmocoma kahamanoa (assembly GCF_003589595.1). Lineage (NCBI taxonomy): Eukaryota > Metazoa > Arthropoda > Insecta > Lepidoptera > Cosmopterigidae > Hyposmocoma > Hyposmocoma kahamanoa. The sequence goes on along the minus strand of NW_020653645.1, from coordinate 7,555 downwards.
CCTGCCGACGCTGTCTAAAGACCGATATGGAGATACAACGAATCATATGAAAAAAAGATAGCTGCACTCTCCTGGAAGCAATAAAAAAATGTTAACCGATTGTATTCGAAAAGTGAAAATTATTTTCTAAAATAATTTGATTATTGACTTGTCATTATCACTGAAATTATTGTGGCGAATTTGTGCGCTTCTATTCTAGGCAAGAGCATTTTATATTCTCACAATTTTATTCAATATAGTGCCAAATTCAAACTAGGCAAATAACAAAGATTTAAGAAACTGAAAATATACCAATAAAATATATCATACAAAGAAATCTTATGAAAACTGTAACAAAAACCCGCCATTTTGCAAAAAAAGTCACTGAGTAGCTTTTTTAATTGCTTATTTTGAAAGTTGAGGCGTTCAGTTTGCTCTTAAAGCGACACCACACGGGCGCTGCCGGTGCGTAGCATCTTTGCAATGCACCGAGTGTCAGACGAGGAATGCGGTATCGCAACGTAAATCCAATGCACACGTTTCAACGCTTTATGTGGCATGTAGTATTTATTTATATGTAGTACAACGCAGCGTCACCGCTCAGACGTCGCAACGCCGACGCAACACATCGTGTGGCAACCCTCTATAGGTCAAATGACACGTTATGATACGATTTTACGACGGGAAAAAAGGTTAGCATATTTTCAACGGTGAACTGCACGGAAACTGCTTTGTTTTTCAGTTCATAGTACGAATTTGATAAGTAATCCAGCTTACGGGCTTTGTCAGGATTGCTGTGGAAGGTAGTAAGCCCCCTAGTCTCCAACTATGGAATTTCCTGTATTGTGAGTACCAGAGCAACCCGGCGCTACTCAGAACATACAAACCAGAACAAATTTAGAAAAGTTCATTCCCCCAAAGTGATCCTACCGAGAATCGTACCTGTGACCCGTCATCCAGCTCCCATAGTGCACACCGTCACCCGACCGAGGTCGTCAAATGTCAAGAACAGTTTCAGTTTACGTTTCATATTAAGTTTCAGAACTCTAGCCACGTCTGTTACTGAATGTTGTATACAATAATTTAACACATATTTATTGCTTTATGTTACTAGAAGATATATCCATAGGAATATTATATAAAATTTATCTTGTTTGTGAAGAGAAAACTTAATCATTTGTTTCTGTATTTATACTCAAACCCTTAGATTTCCAATGAAGTAGGCAGAGATTATTATTGATCGCTGCTTAACATGACTCTGATAAACCTCTCTTGCTTCTCCTTCATTTATCAATCTTTTCATATAGGTCCTCTTTTCTTCTCACTACGCACTCCATCTTTTTTAAGAACATTCTCAGATCTGAGAATGTTCTTCTTTATATATTTCTTTCTATAACTACATTTATTCATCCGCTCCATGTGCTGAAACCACCTCAACATACCCTTTTCTATTTTAGTCACTACATCTTTCAAACCACATCGTTCACAGATTACAGTATTCTTCATTCTATCACCTAACCGCAAATTACATATTTTTCTGATAGGCAAATTTTTCTAACTTATGTATACATATATAAAATATTGTTTAAATAAGGAATTATTATTTTTAACAAAACTTTATCGTGTTCTGATTGTTCAATATATTGTCCCTGACTACGACGAAGCCAAAAGAGAATATTCAAGCCTCATTCACGCGTATCGTATGTGTATTTGACTTCTCATAGGCCAAACCCTTTAATGTACTGCAGGGAATCAAACAACAGATTCGTATATCTGGATGTGGCATTTAATAAATGACGTTGGTAAAAAAGCAATATGGCGGCCGATAGACGTCGTAATGACAAACGGTACTTGAGCGACCGATTTTTCGTTCGTGGCCATACAAAAGATACCAACGGGGTCACATCGCTGAAAATTAGGAAAATGTACAAAAGGTTTGGAGTTCACTGTTTATTGATTTTTACTAGCTATGTATTATATATTTTTAATTTTTTCATAACTTGTATTGTTTTAAGGGAATGCGTCAACTGCTATCAATATATGATGTACAAGCAACAATACCTGAATTATTACACTACGGAACTCGTAACAACTAATGATAAAATATAACCGAGAAGTAAATTCAGTTCAACTTCTTTCATGAAAAATAACAAGATAATTATAATGTGATCTTGTGTCGCAAACGCTTTCCAATTTCATTTAGTGAAACAACTAAGGCAGTTCATCATTAAGCCAAGTGATCTTTCAACACTTTACAAGTACAATATACCAACGCATTCCGCGTCATGATTGACCTGCTTACTAAGTTATGTTATATTATGTACGACGTTGCAACGCGTCTCAGATTTTTATGCTCTGTTAAGAAATCCGCAATGGTCTTTTACTGAAAGACTAAATAAGTAGTAGTAGCTGTAGAGCTTCTTGTAAAAGAGACCATCCAGGGCAGTACTGCCCGGCTACCACCTCACCTATTTGTGCCGCCAAGCAGAACATAATGTACCCTAAACCCAGGCTGTCTAAATGCAGGTCCGGAGACTTCACACTAAATCTAAGGGTTATGAACTTTTGTGATACAAATTTTGTTACGATTTTTTCATAGTTGCAATAAAGTGTTTAAATAAATAATTAAATAAAATTATAAACACGTGTCGTAAAATTATAAGCCGTGGTAGCCTAATGGTTTGACCTTACTACCTCTCAAGCAGAGGGTCGTGGATTCGAGTTCGGGCTCGCACCTCTGAGTTTCACGGAATTTACGTGCGAAATTTAATTTGAAATTTATCATGAGCTTTTTGGTGAAGGAAACATCGTGACGAAACCTGCACGTTGAGGGTTGTGAACCTTCTTCAGGTTCACAACCCTCGGAAAGCGTGTTAAGTCCCCAACCCGCATTGGACCAGCGTGGCGGACTATGGTCTAAACCCTCGTCTGAAAGGAGACCCGTACCCAGCAATGGAACGTATAAATGGGTTGATGATGATGATAATGATGGTGATAAACACGTGTCACCACAGGGATTCGAAATGTCTATCTTTCAATGAGAAGCAGTCGTTTTCCCACCGCTTTTGTTGTAAAGCAACATTATAGCATTATTGGTGTAACACAAAACTGAAACTATTTCTTTCAACATTTATTTCTTCTTCGAAGCCTTATCGTCTTAGAAAACTTTGCATGTCTTATCGACAGACTTTGCAGCATGTTGCCGAGAACACCAAAAGTATATCTACCACATTCGAAGGCCTTCAGCATCTTCGCGAGGTTCTTCGAAACTTTACTTTTACCACTTTTTAAAACATGACTTTTGCCTATCGTACTAGTTTATAAATAATATCTATCTAGTTATAAAATAAATGCGTAGTTAAAGTTCCTCGTGGTCCATTCATCATCATTAATACATCCCACTGCTAGACACGGGTTTCCTCTCAGGCAAGGGCTTAGGTTATGATCCGCCACGCTGGCCCGATGCGGGTAGGAGACTTCAGATGGTCTTTCTAAATAATAACGGATCAGGTTAATGAATTCTGTGACAGAATCAATGTTTCTATACATTTTAAATGTGTATCACATTGTAACTAAAAATATTTACAAAAGTTACTTTCTATATGTCTGAATATTTCATTTACAAAACTGTAGTTTCTTTTCTACTTTTCGCTGATGGTTAGTTTCTATACTAGGTGAAGTGTAAAATTTATTGCGTTCTATTAAATGCCGTTATTTGTAGCAAATGTTGATGTACAATTTAATTAAACGTCATGGCCAACATGCATAAAGGATCAAAATTGCGTTACATGAACATTTCTAACTATGCGTTCAAATTGTATATTTCGCAGAATATTCAATTTGTATTCACTTTCATCTATTGGATTCGCTGTATCTATTAGATAGAGATCCAAAAGGGACGAGGAAGGTCTGTCAACGTCTATAATTTAGTTTGTTGGCTTATCCGCGCCAATGATTATGTCAATTTATTCCTGTTCCACGCCGCAAGTTATTATGAAAAACCAAACAATACCTTTGTTATTATCGTCGCTGATAGGTATCTGGAACGCTATACAATTAGAAAAAATCAATGGAACGTGAAGGGAAACTATCTTAAATGCTTAAAATAGGTAATTTTACTTATATTCACAGATATTTTGAAAGCTTAGGTACCTGAGCTGGAAATCAAACCGACTAAAAATGCAAATTAAACACTCGCTATTTCATTGTTTTTTTTTATAATACCAGGTGATGGAACGAACTAGTCCATAGTAGTTGCAGTGTTACTCAGAGATTTAAATCATAAAGATCTGGGGGCACCGCCACTGCGCCCGTCACCCATTTCATGTCTCATGTGCCTGAAATTTTACCAGCAACCTTACCCTTCACAACTGGAACACAGTAAAGTGACCATTACTGCTTGACGGTAGAAATAGGTAAGTACCTACTAATCGATAGAATTAATAGTTTTGATAAAATCCCTCGGACAAACATTGGATCTTACGATAAAGAATACAATAAAAACGTCCATGAAATCTAAGATATAAAATAATAAGGTGTCATAAACAACGTTAATTGCATTTTTAGGGCTAATTATTCCCAACTTAGGTGAGCGTTTCAAAAATCTGCAAATGCAGTTATTCATATTAAGAAAAATAAAGGAATGTTTCTTTTAAATTTAGTAATCTAAAAGGTAGTTCCCCTTCATATACCATTAATTTTTTCCACCTTGTATATCTATTTACTAAATATACTTATCGCTATGTTTATAATATTTTGTCTTCGTCTTTCAGGACCACCTGATACAACATATTTCATTCATTTCACTTGGTCCGTCTCTACTGCCGGTATAACGCCTAATAATGCTGTCCTCCTATTAGACAGTTCTACTTTAAAAAGAAGCATTACGTGATTGTTTTCTTAAAATCTCTTTCAATTCCACCCAAAACTTTATTAAAGAGTAAGTTAGACAGTAAATGAGAATTCTATTAGAAGCCGAAATTTTAATTGAAAAAGTTTATTGACTCTCCTTATTTACTTTTATAGTAATTTGATGCTCATTTTTAGCTCCTGGCAATTTAACTATTTAATTAATAAAGTAAAAATATATTCAAACATTAGGGGCTTTACACAGACACTTTATTGCGCGTGATACAGCAACCGTGCGCGATTGAGTGCGCGTGTAAAGATGTTGGAAGGAAAAGGGAACGACCGCGCAATTGCTCTCATCAGTCGCGCGTGAAATCGCGCACTCCAACACGCGTCAGTTTCACGCGGTCCAGTGTTGCCATGTGCACCGTACGCAACACAAATTTACCACCTATCGTCGACGCACGACAATGGTGACAAAATCTACCATAATCTGCAGGATACTTTTTGTAGTAAAGCACAGTTACGGCGATTCGAGATCGACGTAGGCGGTTAAATTAATAATAATAACCCGCTCCATAAAAGATAATCTTTTAACGCAGCAGTCTATCTAAAGGCATGGACAAGCTGCATCAATTTTAAGCCTGGCCAGAAAATGCTGAAATCAAAACATCTATAGAAATGAAGAGATATTTACGGAAAATTGTATTTAACTGCCGTTGGTTTATAAAAATGATCGGATTTAGGCTAACTATAATAAGGTATTGTACTTCTCCTCACTTTCCTAAATGTTCAGTTAATTTTTTATTTTTTTCTTATTATAATTCTAATTTTTCTTTAGAATGAAAAGTGCATTTATAATATTTTAAGTAGAAGATAAAGTATTCTAGTTAGTACATTCTCATAAAAAGTTATTCCTGAAAAGTTGCACTATTGAAACTGTAATATACCGTAATTATACTGTTTCTATTTCTTGGCCCGATCACCGTAATTTCTTAGGATCTACCGTATTTTTTGAACGGAATCACCGTCGACCAGATTTTGGACATGGCAACACTGACGCGGTTTATCCTGCGTGATTAACCTTTACACGAACGCTCTTTTCCTTGTTACACGAACACGAGCAATCGCTCGCTAAGAACGTTAGTTTAAAACACTTCAAACAGGTAATCGCGCGATTGCGCATGCAGACTTCTCGCCCGCATACGTACGCTCCTGGCGTACAGGATCACGCGCGTTAGAGTGACTGTGTAAAGGGGGCTATTAGACCAGATATTAACGCTTAAAATTATATCATTTCCTTTTATAACCCCTGATACGAATGTGTCGGCTTTACAACGAGATAATTTTGTCAAATTCCGGTTTGGATATTTTTAATCCAAGATCCAGAATATTTAAGGAAGTAGTTACTCACTTAGAACTTACATACATATTTACCCATTTCTTTGTCGCTTTAGTTAAGTAAATAAGTAAATTGCTAGCAAATTATGGACAATACATCTTTCTTTTTACGTTAAAATATTGTGTCAACATGAACATGATTACAATCTGGTACAGAATTTTGTTATATCATATTTATCGCTTTATGAATGTAGTTTGATTGGTATCTGTTTTCTTATCTATATAATAACTTTTTCTTTAAAATAATAGTCCTCTTAATGTTCATCATTCGTCAATTGGTCAATTTTATTGAAATAGGTTAGTGTGTGAAATCCAATAAACCGGATTCATCCAATAATTTGCCGACCTTAGACGTGGAATATTTTCTTCAAATTTAAATGGAAATTTGTGAATCAAAAGGTACCTTAGTAGTAACTAAGGTACCTTTTCATTCACAAATGTCAGAGTAATGCACACACTCACAAAAAATACAATCGAATTGAGACCTTCCTCCATCCTTCCTTCCTCGTGGCTGAGATGGTTAGAGCAAAGCTACGGTGCAGTATGGACGTGGGTACAAGTCCCATCGAGTCGACGAATTTTTCGGTGTCTTCGATCTTTGTATTCACAACCATAATTTCCTCTTTTTTTAAAATAGGTTAATAAAGAAAGAAGATAGATATATATTTTACTTTAAGTTACGTCCATATTCTACTCTAAATTGCAGAGTGACTTTCAAGTAACATGTCAGGCTCCAGAACAAAGACTAGTTTATCTTTATATATCATTCCAGGACCAGAATGTGCTTTGTAAATTTATAGAAAAGTGGTCTTTGACGACCGTCGGGATGTTATGCATTTAGTAAATAAAATATTATTTGATTAGAAAGTGCCTTTATGCATCGACTAAATATTTTATTTTATAATGTTATTGGCTATGTATACACTATACACTTGAACTTATACACGTACTGTAAAATATAATTATGTTTTGTTATATTATAATGTAGTTATTTCAATTAAATCGATATTATACTGTCTTATTTACTCGTAAACGCGTATTTAATCTCAGATTTCCATCATACAACCCATTCTAGCTTAAAAATATGAACTTTATATTATTTTTTGGTTTAATATTATTTTTTTTTGGAATACTTATTGGATTTAATTAAGTACAGCTCTCTTATCTCTATAGAATACATACAAAGTCTCAAATTAACTTGTGCGTAATTGTATTGCATCATAGATTTGCTTGATAATTAAGCAATGCCTTCCGACCTTTAAATAAAATTATATGTATATTAGTAACCAGAAATATTAATTTTTATTTTCAAATATCACAACATAAG
>NW_020653644.1:0-20432 GCF_003589595.1 Hyposmocoma kahamanoa | reverse complement strand
TTAGGTTCTACGATTAAAACATATAACTTTACATTGCATAATTAAGGTACCTTTTTTATTGTTTATTTTACTATCATAGCATCATTTGCATTCGTTTACTTCTATTGTATTAGGCCGTGGTCGCCTAGTAGTTTGATCTACCACCTCTTAAGCGACCTTGAGAGGTGGGGGCTCGATTCTCGGAATTTATGTGCGCAATTTAATTTGAAATTTACTATGAGCTTTGACGCGGTGACGCAAGACATCGTGCTGAAATCTGCATGTCGAAGAAGGTTCTAAAGGCTCTCCTGAGAGGAGACCCGTGACCAGCAGCGGGACGAGTGAATGGATTCATGATGATAATACCTAAATTTAATGTAGTGGAAATTATTGTTAAAATAAAATATTTTGCAAAACTTACATGGTGCGAGTAAATTGGAATGTTCTTTGGTAAATTAAAAATAAGGTATTTAAATTGATAACTTTGTAACTATAGCTCATAGTAGAGTGGTTTGCATTATAATAGACATAACTGGTGACTTTACTATCGGTACCTGTGACCTGTAAAGAATCCAAAATCTTGGTTCGTTTAAAAAAAATATTTACGCGAATTAGATCCGGAAAAAACTTTCGTTTCGTATCAAAAAATCGATATGTGTATTAATATTTACCTACTACCGAACAGTGGTCTCATAGATCCCCATTAAAAATAATATTACGTCTATAAATTGGTAACATCAATGCATTTTAAAGAAACCCCTCAATCGGAAGTGATTTTCCATTCTATCGCTTCAATCATTGTCGAACTCCGAATGAAATTCCGAATGTGGATTATTCGGCATTTTTCCACTTTTCGCCTGTCTGTGCATTGTTAGTAAGTCATGTGTACCTAATGCTTTAATGCTGAAGTGAAAGAAAGGTTTTCAATTTTCTATTCTATTTAACAAAGTGTGGAATAAAAATGTGACAAGAACTAACAAAAAGACAGAATTACACAACTGAATTGTAGAATATTTTTTGGCGCTTGTTACGATGGAGCGTAATTGCGCGCGAGCGAAACTTTCGCTGCATTTTTTCTAAAAGTAATCGTAAACTTCGATATCTTTTTTTATAATACCAGAGCTTTGCAAAGTTGCAATGATCTTAGTGGTACTGCCACTTCGTACCATACATAATTTCAATAAGAAAGAAGATATCCATAATATTAACCTTAGAGCTAAGTCCAAACCCATGGTACCACGATTTCGTTTAACCAAGGTAAACAACTCTTTTATGGGGAACTGTATACGTTTTTACAATAAGATTCCGGAGCATATATTAAGTTTATCATTTCCTAAGTTTAAAAACTACATTAAAAATATTTTGATCGAAAAATCATATTACGAAATTGAAGACTACGTGTTAGATAAAGATGTATGGAAAGACGACATGGCTCCAGAATCCACACAAATTTGATTCAAAATGTATTCCATAGCATTTAAGTTTATTTGAAAAGAGCAATCCCTAGAGTTTCTTGCTCGTTCTTCTCAGGGAGGTCAGCGTAGTGAACGAGCAGTAGCTTAAATGTGACGTTTTCAAGTGTAAATTTATTTTACCTATGGAATAAATAATCTTTGACTTGACTTGACTTGCGCCCGTCACCCTGAGACATAAGGCGACAAGTCCCATGTGCCAGTAATTCTTCACCAGCACCCTTAACGCTTCAAAACCCGAACACAGTAATGTTAACATTACTGCTTGGCGGCAGAAATAGGTGGCAGTACTTTCTTGAACGAACTCTTTCACAAGAAGCTCTACTGCTAATGAAACATAGAATACATGTTATTTATTGATATAAAAAATGTCTGTCGGTTTTCTACACAATATACTTTGGTGAGTGTGCCCATGAGTTCCATCAGGTCTTTCTGTTCGGCTTAGATATCATCCCCACTTGTTCGAAATTCCCTGGCGTAAGTACGCCAGGGAATTTCGCACGCGCATTGCAATTTCATCAAAAAAATTATTATTAATTTCGTATTTATTTTAAACTCTCGCCTCTCCCAAGGCCTAAAAAATTAATTTTGAATTTTTAAATGGGAGAGGCGGTATTTCCCGGCAATGGCACAGATTTATTATTATCATTATTATTATTATTAGAACTTTATTTCAGGAAGACATTCATAATAACAATGACTACAAAATGTAATTTAAAAAGAGATTACATTCATGTTAATTCAAATTTCAATCGTTCGTCCCTTTCCTTGTAACAAATATCAGTACTAAAAAAACCGATCTAAAAAGTCATTCAACCCCTAGTTTGTCACCCTTAGAGGTGGAATATTTTCTTCAAATTTAAATGAGACTACTACCGAGGTACTCTCTTTCCAACAAAAAAGGAATCATCAAAATGGGTTCACAAATGCGCCGGAGTTATCACGTAACATACATAAAAAAACGTACAGTTGAATTGAGAACTTCCTTCTTTTCTAAAGTCGGTTAAATAAAAAAAGGATGACTTTTTTTTCCCGTCACTTGGTTTTTTTTAACTACAATAAGCAGCAAAATAAACTTCGGATCTCTACTCGGAACATCAGTCCAGAAGTATTTTAGAAAAGTCATTTCCTACCGTTTTAGGCCAAGGAATAAAGGAGACCTGTGCCCCGCAGTGGGATATACTTGTTTATATGTTGTTTGACCGTAGGTAGGAGGAATACAATCTGTCTATATCGACGGTGAATGTGTTGCAGTCTATGTTGTATTTATACCGCATGACGGCTGATGTTAATGGAATAACACGAGAGGTGTTGAATAGACTTGTGATATATTTCTTTGTAGGGAAAAAGCGGTTGTAAAATTATTGCTTCCCGTATCGTAAATATGTAAATATAATTTACATAGATTCAGGCGTTGCTTTGCTGCAATCCATTGTAATAAAAAATAGTATTCAAAAATTACATTGCTACGCAACGAACCCAGTGAATGTGTAGTGAAGCAAAATAGCTGCACAAGTGTCATTACTTTTTCTCATGCAATTAATTTTACCACTCTCCCTCTGCATTAAATTAATAAAAACAAACCAACCTCAAAAGTCATTCATCCCCTAGTTTGCCACCCTTAGAAGTGGAACAATTTCTTCAAATTTAAATGACCACTCCTGAGGTACCCTCTTTCCAGCAACAAAAGAATTATCAAAATCGGTTCACAATTTTTCTTAGTAGTTTTTTGAGTTATCGCGTAACATACATAAAAAAATTTAAAAAATAAAGAAAAACATACAGTCGAACTGAGAACTTCCTCTTTTTTTGAAGTCGGTTAATAAATAACACAAACGCAACTACAACTGTTGGTTACTGGTCTGGTCTAAAGAGAGGGTTAAACCCAAGGTCCATTGCGCTGACCCAATGCCGGTTGGGGACTTCACAGTGTCATTAAAAGCGGTTAAACACGGCGACATTATTTTATGTAAAGAAGGAGGCAAACGAGCAGACGAGCTATTTAATAGCAGGTGGTCATCGTCGCCCATGGACATTTGTAACATCAGAAGAGCTGCCTATGCGTTGCCAGCTTTTGAGAGCCCTGTAAACACGCTTTTTGAAGAACCCCATATCATAGCGCAGAGGAAATACTACAGGAGGAAGATCATTCCACATCTTGCAGGTTCGAGAAAGGAACGAACGAGATGCCCGCGTGGTCTTACAATGCCAGGTATCTAAGATGTGGCGATGGACTCTACTCTTTTGGCGGGAGGTGCAATGGTAGAAACGAGACCGTGACACCAGTTCGAAAAGTTCTTCAGAGCACTCCCCATTATAAAGACGCGGCATGCGTCTTTTTGTAAAATTTTGTGATTTCCACGCGACTGCATCGACACAAACGCGCGATTGCATCGCTTACAAATCACAAGTGTAGCGATGTGATCCCGCGTTTCGCGCGATCGCTGCTTAAATAAAAATAAACGCATACCGAATACATACAGCTAGTAGAAAATATTAAATAATTTTTTTTTTTTCAGAAAGTCTCCACGGTTTTTTAGTCCTCGTTCGCAGACGTCGGTAGTGCTCTGACGTGCGGCCTTGTATGTAATCGTATCTACCTATATAAACATAGGTATAAAAATGGATAGTTGAATGTATAGTAGTTTAAAAGCACCACCGTAATGCACTGCGTGGTTATTTTTGTAGCCGAACATAACTGTAAATTATGAACCTAACATAAAAGATTTTTTTATAGGTACCACTTTACTGTATCCATGCTTCACACAGTTACGCACGGATGTCTTCAAGGTGCGGGCATAGTTGACCGTGTTAATCAATTTGAGTTGGCGAATTCACGTTTCTCGTCTTTGTTTTAGCTCTAAGGCGTACTCGTGGTACAAATAAGGCAACAATTGTGGTCATACGTCAATAGTGTTTTAACTCAAAATGAGACAAATTTTCTCAACTCAAAATGTTTGTTGTTTCTAAAACATGACAATTGCAAATTATAGAACATTCGACACTGACCAATATGACAACAAAATAAAGCCACTCCCCTTAAAGATAAGAATCATTCTGTACAATGATTTTATTACTGCATCATCTAATTACTATAGATGATTATCATCGACACACATGCCATAAAGATTGTAGGGTAGATAAAGTATCCAAAATAATAAGGACTGTAGATTGGATTATAAAGCGTTCTGACACAGGGCTCGATGTATTGGTTTTAAATAACCAATTTATGATTAACTGTGCAATGAAAGATAATATACAAGGAAGGAGGTCTTGTGAAATTGGGTATTGATTTCGAATCCAAAGTTTGATAGGTAAAAGTTTAAAGAAGGCGAACACGGAGGTACCATTTCTTTCAAAATCAAGTTCATGTGAAGAATACGTAGGGAGAAAACAAATTAAATTGAAAAACCCCGATACAAAATAATGTAGGGAACTATATAAAGTACTAGTAAAGGTTCCTTGTGAAAGAGTTCGTCCAGGGAAGTACCGCTATCTTACCTATTTCTGCCGCAAAGCAGAAATGTGAGCATTACAACGTTTCGGTTTTAAAGGGTAAGGGTGCTGGTGAAATTACAGGCACATGGGACTTGTCAACTTATGTCTCAGGGTGACGGATCTTTGTGATTTAAGTGGCACTGCAACTGTTATAGACAGGCGTATCGTTTACCAACAGTTACCGTTACTTGGAATCATAAAAAAATATACTTCATAAAGTCAATAATTGTAATTTTTAAGTTCATTGATTGTCGTGAAACATCAGTATAACAATGCAACTTTGATATTCATTTTTTTTGTGACATTACTCCCCCAGTTTGTTATATGCTGTGGGGGCTGCCTCGATGGTGCAGTGCGTCAGGCATGTTTGCCGAGGCGCACACAGGTGGCTTTCATGCACTTATGAGGAAAAAGATCGTCTCCCTCTTGACTCGTGTCAGAAAGAGTCCCAACAGCATCCTGAAAACGATTGCAGGCAGATTTGATTGCCCAATCCTATGGTATTGGATTGGGCAAATCAAATCGGTTCTTTTGTATATAAAATAAGGTTAGGTTAATTTGTGCTGTATGTACTAACAATAGTCTAAGTTTTAATTGTTTACTAACACTTTGTCTATGGGCATTTCATTGCCTGAAATAAAAGATTTCATTTTATTTCATTTCATCATTTCATTTCATTTCATTTCATTCATTTCATATAATCGTAACAAAGATCAAACCATTAAAAAAATTCATTTGATCCGGTTAGGACTTGTGGCGTTTACGCTACTTAGTATTAAGGATAGCTCAATGAAACAACATGTGTTTACTTCACGTACACGTGCGATACGTCCGCTCACACCACTGTCTACTGTCGTAGTGCCGGAACGGCGGGCCGCAGTGTAACTTGTATTGTCTAATGTCTATGGCACAATTATGTGCATACACTACAGGACTTAATCCTTAAAAAGTGACTTGTGCCCAGCAGTGGGACGTTTTTATTATGATAGTTAACTCCTAACTTTTGTCTTACTTAGGAATATTTCCTTATTACAGCAATACTATTTTGCAATACATATTTTTCCATACAAAAGTAAGAAACTTGTGTAAAAAATATTGTCAATTTACATAGAGTAACCCTTACTACAATTTATTAAGCATTCTTCTCGGAGTAATCTGCCTAACTAATGAATAGTAGAGTGCCTATGAAATAATCTCCGTAGAGAGTATTAAAAAAACCGACCTCAAAAGTCAATCATTCCCTGGTTTGCCACCTTTAGGGGTAGAAATTGTCTTCAAATTTAAATGTGACTACTACTGATGTACCCTCTTTCTCACAAGAAAGGAAACATCAAAACCGGTTCACAAGTTATCGCGTAACATATATGCGAAAAAACAGGATACAGTCGAATTAAGAACTCCCTCCTTTTTTAAAATCGGTTAATAAAGAAATTAGGCACTACTAAGAAATAATGCTCAACATGGTAAGTACATTAACTCAATCTACTTACTTTACTATTCTGTGTTGTTGTTGAAGCTTTTAATGCCTATAAAAGAATTCAGAGAATATTCAATTGATTCACACATTCATAAATGAGTAATTCTAAATATACTGCCGCTGCTGAGGTAATCGGTGGTAAACGAAAGAACCAAAGCTTAATAATTCACAAAGTCATTGCCCCCCAATAATTCACCACACCTCACACCTTCTCACCCTATTGGATGATCAGTTGTGCACGCGATCGCTTCAAGTCAATCTCCGTGTAATTATTATACCATTGGGGCTGTGACGTCAGCGGCCAGGTGGCGTCGTCTCCGTGTCGTGTACTTAGCAAACGGCGTTAAGCTTAATTTACCGCAGAACGGTATTCAAGCGAATTTTATCTTTTTGATCTGAGAACCTTCTTACGCATTCAATAGAAAAATGTAAAGGCAAAAGAAAGTGTAAATTTGTATTTATGTAATGTAATTATAGATCAAATTGGTTTAAAAGTTTCTTAAAACGCCATTCACTAATTACGCAATAAGGAAGTCATACGACAATGAATTATACGGCTTACAGATTCAAGGTTAAGTTTATTAAACACCTTTCTTTCACTGAGATACTCAGAACCAAATAGACGGTTACGTGATTTTAGGGAATCGACTATACACACTGGATACGAGCCAATAAGCTGTTCGCGAGTCTTCCGGGTATTATACATTCTTGTTCAGTACTGTGTCGTATCTACAGGGTGGCCCAGAAGTGATGGTCAAAACGAAACGAGGAGGTAGGGTTGAGTATTTTCAATTGGTTTGACTAACTACATAGCTGCCATATCATTACTGTGACAACTGCGCTCCGATTGGCCAGCCCGAGTTCGAAACAATTGACGGGTGTCGTCAACTGTTTCACTTCAAATCGACCAGTTAACTTGAGCTTTGCTATAATGGATGAAAATTGCAAAATTACATGTTTAATATTTAATTACCGATGAAATGTGATTCCGTTTGTTTTGTAATTAGACGTTTTGCTGTTTTTTCTACACCACCGAATAGAACAGCACGGCATTGTTAGAGATATTATCTTTATTACATAATATTTTTTGGAATATACGGAGACGTACACACAGGTCAGTTGTTGGCCTGTCTATATTTCAGTGCAAACGAGAGTTGATATTTATAAGAGCTGTATGGCTAATGTGTTACCAGGAATATATGGCCCTTCGATGTTATAACCAGACCAAATTCAAAGATGCATGATGCGAATGAAGCTTCATATTTGACATTGTGTTTTAATTTGGTCGCGTATTATTTATTTGACAGTAATTGTTTCTGACGGATGCCGGACGTAGAACAAAAGAAAACCCCCACCCAGCAGCTTGATTTTGATTACCTCTCCCGATCGGAACCTGCTTCTTTACCGAGTCGAGGCGCTTAATCGCGGTTCTCAACTGGCCGATCGGAAACTTTTGACATTTCTAATCGGAACAATAGTTAATTTAACTCACAAATTTGAAAGATATAGTAGGACTCAGAAACTTTCGAGACTACCGGATCGGATCGATTCCGTTTTGAATCAAAATCAGGCTCCAGGTCGGCAACAAATTCGATTCCTGCGAATTTCCGATCTGGTCCGCACGCGTCTGACTGATCATTAACTCCCGTTCTCCGTCCGAAACATTAATTACTGTCAAGTAAGTAATACTTGACGAAATCAAAAAACAATGTTGAGTATGAAGCTTCATTCACAACATGCTTTTTTACATTTGGTCGAGTATTACTTATTTGACAGTATAATTGTTTCGGACGGAGGTAGGAGAGAGACGCCCTGGTTTAGAAATAACTAGCACGACAGCACGCGAAAAGCCGCATTAACGGTGAAAAGGCTTAATGCGGGAAATATGGTTGAACACGATCGCATTAAGACGAATACGAGTTAATAGTCTCCCACACACACTGATCCAGGATTTTTGCCTTCAGACACTGTGGTATTTTGGCCAAGAAGATTTAGCGTAGCTTTTCGAACGCTGCCCAACGATTGACCTCTTTCTCGGAATTGGACCTACCTAACTGAATAATTTGTTCCTGGTATAAATAATCGTCCACAACTTTGAGTGAAGAGTGCAATAACTCTGATATCAGGCGATGGCAACAGGAGAACATTTGTGTTTTCGTATCTTCAAAATATAACAAACATGCCGCCGTCATCTGTCCAAACACTTCACAGTATCATGTGACATTTGCACTGACAACAAACAGAGCCCCAGAGCACTTCGTATAACACAGGGGGATATAGATACATATCACCCCTCTCCTGACTAACTCTAGTAAATAATATTAGGCAAATTTTCAGGGCAACACGAGTGTTTTCGGTCCAGCAATTCATGTTTGTTAAAAGCCGTGGTAGTCTATTTTTTTTTTATGACGCACACACTCATGAACCCTGCCGCCTACGCCTTTTAAGTAGAGGCCGTGGGTTCTCCAAATTTATGTGCTAAATACAATTTGAAATTTACTATGAGCTTTTCGGTGAAGGAAAACATGGTGATTGGAACATCTTGAACCCGTCTGAGAGGAGACCCGTGCCCAGCAGTGGGACGTGTGAATGGGTTGATGATGATAATAAATTTAATTCAGTGAACCCCGTCATCCTAAGACATAAATTGACAAGTCCCACATGCTCTAAACCAAAACACAGCATTGCTTATAAAATTACTTAAACATTTATTATCTTGCGTCACACACACAACAATGTAATACAATAAATGGATTAAACGAGACACACAAAAATCTAAATTAAAGAAAATAAAATAAAAACAAACAGCAATACAATGATTAAAAAAAACTAACCTAATGATCAACAGCTTATTCGTGCTAAAGCAATCCAAAAAGGTTGTAGCTCTGTGCATAATTTGCCCTAAAGTAAAAATATTATAGAGTGAATGTAGTGTGCACATATGTTAGTATAGACGTGAGTATTGTGTAGATTATAAAAATATTAAAATTTTTGAAACTGTTAAAAAATTCAGAAAAAATTATAAAATTAAAATACAGATTCGTAATTGATGTTATAATTAAAATAAAATAACAATAACTAAAGTCATTGTAACATAAAAATAAATAAATGATAATAAATGCCTATGATATAAAGGGACTTCATTCTAGAAGTTTTTTTAAACTTAGTCGAACTTCCCTGGTCGAATATTCATCATGCAAATGCAGCAAAATCAACTCCATGTCTCTTTTCAGTAAGCTGTATAGAACTGACTAACATTGTCGTCAAGTACTTTTTTCATCACACAACTTCAGAAAACCTCATAACTCTAACTGCTTTTAAGTGGCGACATAAATTCGTTTTGTCAAGCCAATGCTCTGCCATAATGCATTACTTCTGTTCTAAATTTATTTCATTCAGTGGAGAAGCTTTTAACTGAGCCCTAAAATAGAATGAGTTTATGAATGGACGTAATATATTTTAAGACTGTAATGAAAATTTGTAAATAAACAGTGTAACCGTGTTTATAGCAGATATACTTGACAACATACAACACTTTTCTGACGTAGTCGCATCAGGTCGCACGGTTCGAATTCAAATTTTCCCCGTACTACGTACTTAATACGGTTCATTTTGCCTGAGTCGAGAGACAGGGAGAAGATTAATTTTTTTACAAACGAAATTAAAGCCATTAGCAAAATGTTTACGTGTTCTATTTAGTTCAGTTGTTATTAAAAAAAACATTGATATAGGTTTAGAATAATACCGCATAGAATGATAGTTTCATATCAAACGAACTGTCACAAGTGAGGCAAAAATCAAATTCATGTAGGCTAGTTTTAGTAGTAGGTTAATTTTCGGTTTTAGTGAAAAAATACAAGTTGAAACGCGTTACTTCCCTGTGGAATGTGATGTTAGTATCTATTTTATGTTTGTCTGACGTATTTTTACACTCATTTACCGCACATTTCGTCATTTTTAGCTAAAATTCTTGCTCTGTTCGCGGTGCAAGTTGACCTTGAGCACTGACGGCCCGCCCGCTCGTGTAGGCCCATTGAGAGCGCTTCAATTTGCCTCACTTATCGTGTGCGGACTAGGTTTCTATACGTTATTATTCTAAGGATATAGGTATGTAAAGCACCTATTGAACGCGGCGATTTTCTTGTAAAGTTTCGAGGTGAGTTTGTGTTTTTTTTATCGTGAACATTGTAAGGAATTGTGTTTTCACATCGTATGGTAATCAGTGTACATCCACAATTTTACTATATATTTCTTCCAAAGTAATTAATTCAACAATTTCACTGTTACGCGGTATCAAATAAAGCCATTTGGGGTTGTATAGAATCTTAAATTGAAAATTATATCGTCGGGAATAGTGCAAGTCTGCGTATGTAGTATTGGTAAAAGACGCGTATCTGTATAACGTTAGTTTGTTATTTCTATAGCTACGACTTCATTTTTGCACAGGAAGCATTATATTATGTTATCTAGGACTGATAACAATAGACTCCAGTAAGTCATGCTAATTTGATTATCACTAGTATCAGGTTTCTTACCACGGTATGACTTCTTTTTATTTTCCCGATATTTCGGAACGGTTGCACGCTCCATGGTCACGGGTTGACTGATATGTCAAAGCTCCATGGTCACTAGTGATAATCATTTAGTGAATAACCACGAGTCTTAAAGTCTACATGCTAATTTGGTTGTTACAACATATACGCAAATTTTTGGGCACTAAATTACTGAAATGGAAACTCATAATCGAATTTGTCTACCTCTAGACCAAAGTTCATTAAATTTGGGTCAACGGTTCAAGCGTGAAAACAAAACCGATAGTTATTTTCGCATTTACAATATTAGTTTGGATTATTTATAATACATATCTACATAAGCAGAAACCACGGAAGGCCACCTTACTGACGTCGAAACCGCTAGATTGGTTTACTTCAGCTACTTTCACAGTCTAATGACATACGGCATTTTGCTTTGGGGTAACGCCGCCGATATCAATAGAATCTTTGTCCTGCAGAAACGTGCAGTTAGGGCAATTTACAATCTGGGCCCCAAAGTATCTTTGAGAGATAAGTTTAAGGAAATTAACATTCTTACACTAGCCTCACAGTACATTTATGAAAATGTAATTTATGTTAAAAGGAATAGTAATTTATTTATGAAAAATAGTGACAGACATAACATTAATACGAGGAATAGGAATAAACTAGCTTTTCTTGATAGTCGTCTTCACAAAGACAAAAAATCATTTAAGGGGCAATGTATACGCTTCTATAACAAGATTCCGGTTGATATACAAAATTTGCCTTTCACGAGGTTTAAAACTATAGTGAAACAAAAACTTTATACTAAAGGTTATTATACGACTTCTGCGTACTTGGATGACAAAAATCCGTGGTAGTAACCCGTTTAGCTCATGGAGGTAGTCTCGATCTCTGATGTTTCAAATAAAAAAAACATTGTAAATGTTATTTACAAAGAGCAACCCCTAGAGTTTCTTGCTCATTCAATCTACCTTACGAATGAGCGGTAGAGTTGACCATTGTGACGATTTCTAGTGTAATAATGCTTACCTATGAAATAAAGATTAATTTGAATTTGAATTTTGAATTTGAATTTGAATACTCTATCCTGACAACTTTCAGGTCTCACATCTACATGCCCAAACCACCAACATTTCTCTATTCTAGTCATCACATCCTCTTTCAAGCCACATCTTTTACGTATTATTGTATTCTTCACTATATCGCTCAACGTTATACCACAACTTTTTCTCAATCGCTCTCATTTCCATTTAGTTTATATAGGTATTATTACATACTTTGGATTATAACAAACAAGTCAAAAAAATAATGATCAAAAACTATTATGCCGTTTTAAACTGGTATAAGTACTATGAGTAATTTCCGTAAGTGCTTGTACAAAATTTAAAATTGATGAACCGGGAATAATTATTATTCGATTATAATAATTTTATATTCTAGCCCTCTATGAATAAAAAAGGTGTCCAGGAAGATAATACTCTCACCTACATCATACTGTTGCTGCAGCCGTCGTCGACACAAAGCATACTTCATACTTTATTTTTTTATTTATTTATTTATGATCAGGTTACAAAGACCCATAAATACATACCTTCTAGACTAACATACAAACACTAATTACTAATTATTAACAGTTATAGTCTGCTACGTGTGACGCAACTTGGGTGTTCGGTAGCCGGCCTCGGAAACGACGGTACCTGACACGCTTCAGCGAAAACTCTCCTTCATGAAGGTCGACAGATGTTGAGTTGGTACTCTCACGACAAACAAATTAAAATTCACATTGTGACCTGCTGGGCCTTCAGGGCAGCTTTCATCCGTATGTACTCCACAATATCCGCAAACTTTGTGGAGTAATGAAGTCGGAACATATAGCAACGTCGGCGGTACTACTAGACGCAGTAAATGGTTAGGGCCAGTTAGGCGGTACCACTAAGGTTACGGCTGGTGTACTTCTTTTTTTTTCTTTAGAATGAAGTTACAAAACACCCGGTCTCTTGCTGCCAAAATCTAGCGAGAAATACATGGCGACTTATAAGTATTCCATATTGCGGTAAACAGAAAAGTACGAGACTTTCTCACAAAAATGTCTTGAGCTTCGCCGGCGGTTCATAACGTCTATTCGTTTGCAACAATCAAATTTCATAATAGAGGGTTATATCATAAATATCACAAAAACAGCAATAATTGTGTTACACAAAATGTTTATTCGCCGCTTACACAAAAATACACAAGTTACACTCAGTTATAACGCTAAAGGAAACAAATCACAGATAAATACAGAAAACAATATACTGTATCTAAGAGACTGCAAATTGATGTAAATTTTGTGCAATACTAATCTTAAATATATAAAATGCATCGTCACAATAAATGTAATGGCACCGACAAGAACAGATATTTCAATGAAAATACAATACATGTACAAAAGGAAAATACTGGAAATATATTCTGAATAGTGCGAGGGACAGAAAATACACGTTGCAGAGATTAAGATACTGTGATGGGCCAATGGAATAAACCGTTAGAAAAAAATATGCCACAAACCGAATCGAAGAACATATGACAAGTAAAGTAGCGGCCATTACGGAGGCAGAGATACTTGAAGTCTTGGGCTAAATCTATCCACAAGGACTAAAAACTGTGTATAATTCTTGTGACCGCCTTAAATATCCAAGAATAGCGTCAATATGTTAGCGCTAGGAGCGCTAGAGTCCCATACAACTGATAAATAAGCAGAGTGATTATGATGAATTTTGAATATAACAGATATTATGAAATTGATGCAATAAAATCATTAAGATTATGAAGTCTCTTCAGGTACAGCGTATTGTGATAATTAATAGCTAGAAATATAAAAATAAAATATACATTTTGATGACGGTAAAATTGATAAAAATAAAATCACAGGTTTAGTAAAACGTAAATTTATATCACAACTAAATTAAGAACTGGAAATTGCCAATGTTTTACTGACTAACTCGAGGTAAGTATTATAATGATAAGAAGTACTTAGGTACTTTACGAAATAGACACGGCGACGTCGATTTCAACTACGCTAAAATTTTCATTTACGAATCGATTAGGCCGACGCCCTTGACATTGTGTCTCATGAATATTAGTTGTTAATTTATGTTATAAAAAGTTTTTTATGCCAATTGTTATCTACCATTCCACTTATATCACAGCATTCCTAAATTTTAAACGCTTAATTTTACTTGGAAATTTACGTTTTCCATCTCTATCATAAGGTGTCCCTCAAGGCACACACTTAGCACTCCTCTTTTATATATTATTTTTGCAATTTTGAAAAGAGTTAAAAATACGTTAGAAAATACTTAAAATAATAATTTAAATAATATTGGTAAGAGTCAGTCATTACTAGTCTTTTTTATAATCTAAAGAGTTAAATACTATTCTCAACAATTTAGTGAGAAAGAAAAATAAACGTATCTAATATAGAGTAAATTATAAAAAATAACAAATCTCACAACGTAATTTGAACAAAGCAAGGAAAAAAGAGCTTCGTTTAAAGTTTTTAGAAAAATAGACATCGACACATTGAAACTTGTATAATTGTAAACTACATATAAAACGATAACTGTATCAAACAGTAGCAGAAAGCTCATCATAGACTGGTTTGATTAGTGTAATCAAAGCTTATGAAAAATACTAACAGACTACTTAAACCTTGGCTACAATACATGTAAATTTAATCTGGTCTTTGTTGTGATAGTACCATAACCTACACCTGAACTTTTTGCTAAAGTCACGCGTGAAACAGCTATCGTCTTTAAAGTACTATCTACTAGTGGTTTCTATTTGGGATATCCCAACTACGATTCCAAAATTCCTGTTTATATTTTCGCTACTAATTTCTGTTTAGCAGGAGTTGACAAATTTTATGGAAACATAATATATCTCAGTGTCCTACAAACATATCAAATCTTACTAACTAATTAAATGCACAGACATTGTCGCTGACCGAGTTCCAGAAGTTTAAACTCAAGATCTGCCAGAGGGCGATGGAACGTAGCATTCTGGGCTTTAAACGTATTGACCGAGTACGCAATACAATACTGTATTCGATGACTGGCATTGCTAATGTGGGGAGCAAAATAGCCCGGCTCAAATGGAATTGGGCGGGACACGTTAGCCGGATGCAACCCTAGAAGTGGGCGAACGTCGTCACTCCTTGGGTGTCCGAGGATGGATAGAGAAGGCTTGGACGGCCGAGAAAGCGTTGACCGACTAATTAATTTATTTATTGCAACGTGCAAAACATTTTTTCGTTCTATTCAAAAATAAGAAAAATTGAAGGCGTGTAAATGTTGCACTTGTTATCTTGTGCAAATTTATGAATTCTTTCAACTCTATCAACTCGCGCCAAACAGAGTAATAAAATGGCAAAAAGTAACATTTAACACAGATTTTTACACAACATTGCTGCAATACTACTTGCTTGATATATGAAGCGTTCACATTAAATTGAATCTACAAAAATGCTTCTAGAGGGTTTCTTAAGGCTGGAGAGGATTTCTAATTTTGATATAATAACGCCGCCATTTCGGGGTCCAAATATCATCTCTCAGCCTTAATATAGTTAGATCCCAAGTGATGTACTACTATGTGATCTGTCTTGAGTGTTTCATGAACATTTTGATATATAATTTTAGGATTACATTTATTTCTCATCTCACACTTTTGAATAGTTTTAGAAACCCTCAAAAATACGGAGCAAAATAACCTACACGACAATATGTAAAATTGACACATTTGTAGATAAACGCGATAAAGCGGTTGGCACGACGTTCAGATTTTTAATACGATGTACTATTTTGATGTTGTTTCTCATAAAATTGGCCAATTAGACTTCTTTGCTTAATGGCTTTTGGAAATTCGCAGAGACGAAAATAGCTTCTTTTACATCTTCTACGATTCTCATTATTGCCACAAATGTTGCAAGAGCTCTCGCAGATTATTTTTATCCTGAACTACATTGAATTGTAGTAACATTTCATAATTTATGTATGCTTTTGAAAGCATTCTTTTCAGCACATGTATGTAGCAGAACCTTGGCAAAAACATCATTTTCGTCCATCGCATTAACAATCGTCATCTAAATTCCCTGCATGAAAGTGGATGGATTGGGAAAGCTGAAAGTACGATAATATACTTTGATCCTGTCTAATCACTTTTTTAATTGAATCTTTGCTCATATTTTATTTTTCTGGAGAATCAATAGCAATTGATAGTATCGGTATTTGTTCGCTTGTACTTTCATTAATCGTTATTATATTTTTAACATCGGATACAAAAATAGATAAGAAATCTTTATTACTTATTGTATTTTCTTGTAACACTGAAATTACTTATTTCTTAGTAATGGTTTGTTAGGCTATTTTATTTTTATTTTAGTGTACTCTTTAAAATTGCGACTTTATTATTGAAACAGCCATTTTTTAAACTATGTCTGCATTCCATATTCAAGGTACTGCCCAGAAAATTAATTTCAACAATTAAAAGTCCAGATCAACAAAATATTTAACAATTATTTGTCTGGCACATCATGTATTGATTCTCCATCCAAGATAATAAAATTATTTATTTTAAAGTAGGCCTCGTAAAGTTTTGGTATAAGTAAATTCGTATCTTCAATAGTAAAGTTTTGTGCCATTATCATTGTCATATGCCATTGGTATAATTGTTTTGTCGTTTTTACTTCTTTCCCGAATTCTTCTTTATTCTGGCTTGTTTTATTACCTGGACCAATTTTACTTGCTGAGCTTCTTCGCTTTGTTGATATTCTTCTAACATCTGTTGACAAATTAAGAAAGTCACAAGTCTGTGGAACTAATGTTTAATCACAATTAACCCTGGTGGAGGCAAAGAGTTCAACGTTGTTGCTACAATAGCATAATTTATAGCTGAATATATTATAATGTATGTAGTTTAGGGGGTTCGTGTTAAGGATGGCGCATTCATGAAGAAGGGAAGTTGCGTGATACGGAAATAACGCTAAGAAGCGCTGGCGCATTGTGTAGCCGTTCCACTTCTTCTAAGCTGTAGTAGACACACATTCACACAGAAAAAATCATAATAAAGTATGACAACGCAACGGAGAGATGAAAGAAAGAAGTTTTATTCACCGCAATAGCATATAACACAGTACAATTATGTTACATTTACGACTTACGCATAGCGAATGGCGCTTACGTCACGTACGTTCTGACATTCATTCGCAAAAATGTTTTTGATTGACTGATTATAAACCAGGTTGTCAAATGAAATTCGACAGATTGCCATAGACTAGATATTTATTTATTCGATAGATATTGGAACGTGTCTATGGAACGTGCAACCGTTCCGAAATATCGGGAAAATAAAAAGAAGTCATACCGTGGTAAGAAACCTGATATTAGTGAGAATCATTTAGTGAATAACCACGAAAGTTTTAAAATCTACATCGATAGATATTGCTTCAGAAATAACAAACATGAAAATACACAAAAATGTGCGTGGTGAATATCAGCACTGAATTGTCAGCTGATTCTCAAATTTCCTTTTTCTCATGATAACGGAAAAATTGTTTCATCACTCGGATCTAATGTCTCAATAAATGTTTGCTGATGAACATAATTTTCATCCGTACTGAAATTCTTCCATTGTGTATATACCTCAACGTCTTCAGTACCGAATAAATCACCTAAAGTAGGATAATAATTGTTCATTACAGGAGGCTAAACATCTGGGCCGAGTCGCATCTGCCAGACGTCGCTTATATTATCAAATATTCACATGGACAAATTGGGATAAAGCTTGAAGTTCTGGGTTGGTAAAAGTTTAAAAGTTTACGTTTAATTTTACATGTGCGTTCGATATTAACACGTTATTTTCCGAAAAAAAAAACACTTACCTTCATGCTCAGTTCAGCCGCGATGACTGCAGCAGTAGCAGGCCTTTCAGCAAGCGCGATCAACGTAGGTAGTAACGAGTGGCAATGAGGCTTTGCCACCAGCCAGTTGGCCGGTAGATTGCAGATGGTTCTTATCACGGACCAGCCATCGCAGATGGTTTCCTACAGGTTGGAGTTTATATATATTTTTGGGCGCCAAATGTCACATATCGTCATATACTATGAATACTATTCATAACAGGTCTATTAATAACGCTCAGATAAGAACTACCTAGCTAAACCTAGGGTGTTTTACTGCTATACCTCAAGAACTACTTATATTTTTTACCCCAAAAACATCAACATAGCCAAAACCAATTAGCTTCTAACAACACTAAAGTAGAAAGCGTCTTCATAAATTATTTATAGTAATGGTCAACTCCCCTATACATAGCACAATAATGGCCCAAGCACTCTTCCTTGAGGCACACCTGTGACCGTGAGAATTACATTTATCTGTATAGACGGAATAAAATAAAAAATATTGAAGAAAAACAACACATCGCTTTCAATAATTTTAAAAGGCGTAAAATAATTAAGGAGATGGGTACGATTAATTAATCAAACCTATTTTTTGATAAGTTTAATCAAAAGCCTTTGTTAGAACAAATTGCATATTATAGAATAACAAAATTATGTTAAATGGATTTAACTGAATTTATGCTGATTTCATACTTAGAGATTAACTTTAAAACAAAAAATAAAAATATCATCAAGGTGATTACTAATTTACACGCATTTACGAACGGACAACGGCACATCAGACTACACATTTTTGTTCGAAAATCGCCTCCAGTGCAACGGAACAAGATACGTCAATGTGTAACTTGAGTGCTGGCGTGTGTACATTCATCTAACATTATATTTTAACACCTGACGGATCTAATCAATAACTCCTAAAACCGCACATTTAAAACGGTATCTAAACTTTGCATCTACAACGAATAAAAAAGCGAACAAGTGTTCACTTTGCATTGTCTTAACCTGTCTTGGGACACGTGTTAACTGCAGGTGTATTGTACCCGCATGGGAATGAAAACGGTCAGCATATGACCTGCCTAATCATGTGTAAAGTACACTGAGCTACAGCTAAAGACATATTACAGTTTCAAAATTCTTACGTCATTTACATTACATAGCGTTCAAATGCAATGTATAGCTTGCTTGATTTATTTATTTATACATAACCCTATGCACTTACGGTTTCCCAAAACGTACATAGATTACAACACATCATTCTTATACAAATAAATTTTAAGTTATTGCTCGATTAATACAAACACAGACGACATTTTCTTTCCGGTGTTATCAAATAAATGTACATCTCGGGTGATGAGCAATCAATCAGCGCATTGGCTAACTGTGTGACTGTGTACGATATCGGTAGCTCAACATTTATGGTCAACATCATTAACTCATTATTAGTTTGGGCACAGGTCTCTTCTAACAAGAGGGTTTAGGCCATACTTTAGTCAGTAATGCGATTTGGGAACTACACACATTTTCCAAGGATTGTCAAGCCTATTCGACTGTCATCGTTAGCAGGAGGTATTGCTACTTAACATTCACCAACGTATGTAGCTTAGAAATTAATTTCACAGGTGCATACCGTCAGAAGGACTTGAAACCATCCTCTCAATGGAGAATGATCATTCTTCCATTAAGCTACCACGGCTCTCTCAAATGACGATAATTTATTTAATAGAGTGTAAAAATTGTACGAACATTACCCAAGTCGAAAATGTTTGCAGAAGGGTTGGAGAATCTTATTCGTATTGTGGCCAATGTCATCCCATAAAATTTCACTCGGAGTTATTACACCTATATTGTTACCTGTAATTGTGAGTTGCCGACGACCATGAATCCGACTAGAATGAGAAGATCCAACACCATCTTCTCCGACACCTTCTGGTCCAGCCGACTTTGACCTTAAGATTCAACACCAAGTTTCAGTTTTAGTTCAAATAACTAATTTGGCATATTTAAACATCTAACCGCTGAGACTAGTACATCTGTTATCGTGTAATGAATATAATGCTTATAGAATTACGTTTTAATGTTGTTCCTCATATTTGCGTTTAACATGGTGACCTTTGGCGTCAATCATCTCAAGTCACAAGTCGAAATTCAAAATTTGGGCTTCGTCACGACCCGCAGAATTGATTTTTATGCACTTTTTTTACGGTTTAAGAACTAGTAATTTCGTTCGCAGAAGGAGCAATTGTATAGTAGACGTCTAAAAGTTAAAAACAAACAAAAACAAGTCTAAAATGTTATTGCTAATTTTAGACTAATAGAAACCGATAGAGATTACGAAATTTAGATCTGTCAAAATATTGGTAATTACAGGATCTACACCAACATCGTTGAAATGTCTCTCTTGAATATAATAATACTGTAGAGGAAAAAGACTTAAAAAATGTGAAGTTGGAGACAGGTCTCCAACTTTACCTTGTCCCTATCAACAATTTTGGTTATACAGGCCTAATTTTGGTTATACAGGCCTAATTTTG
>NW_020653643.1:0-20430 GCF_003589595.1 Hyposmocoma kahamanoa | reverse complement strand
TTAGGTTCTACGATTAAAACATATAACTTTACATTGCATAATTAAGGTACCTTTTTTATTGTTTATTTTACTATCATAGCATCATTTGCATTCGTTTACTTCTATTGTATTAGGCCGTGGTCGCCTAGTAGTTTGATCTACCACCTCTTAAGCGACCTTGAGAGGTGGGGGCTCGATTCTCGGAATTTATGTGCGCAATTTAATTTGAAATTTACTATGAGCTTTGACGCGGTGACGCAAGACATCGTGCTGAAATCTGCATGTCGAAGAAGGTTCTAAAGGCTCTCCTGAGAGGAGACCCGTGACCAGCAGCGGGACGAGTGAATGGATTCATGATGATAATACCTAAATTTAATGTAGTGGAAATTATTGTTAAAATAAAATATTTTGCAAAACTTACATGGTGCGAGTAAATTGGAATGTTCTTTTGTAAATTAAAAATAAGGTATTTAAATTGATAACTTTGTAACTATAGCTCATAGTAGAGTGGTTTGCATTATAATAGACATAACTGGTGACTTTACTATCGGTACCTGTGACCTGTAAAGAATCCAAAATCTTGGTTCGTTTAAAAAAAAATATTTACGCGAATTAGATCCGGAAAAAACTTTCGTTTCGTATCAAAAAATCGATATGTGTATTAATATTTACCTACTACCGAACAGTGGTCTCATAGATCCCCATTAAAAATAATATTACGTCTATAAATTGGTAACATCAATGCATTTTAAAGAAACCCCTCAATCGGAAGTGATTTTCCATTCTACCGCTTCAATCATTGTCGAACTCCGAATGAAATTCCGAATGTGGATTATTCGGCATTTTTCCACTTTTCGCCTGTCTGTGCATTGTTAGTAAGTCATGTGTACCTAATGCTTTAATGCTGAAGTGAAAGAAAGGTTTTCAATTTTCTATTCTATTTAACAAAGTGTGGAATAAAAATGTGACAAGAACTAACAAAAAGACAGAATTACACAACTGAATTGAAGAATACTTTTTGGCGCTTGTTACGATGGAGCGTAATTGCGCGCGAGCGAAACTTTCGCTGCATTTTTTCTAAAAGTAATCGTAAACTTCGATATCTTTTTTTTATAATACCAGCTTTAAGTCGCAATGATCTTAGAGGTACTGCCACTGCGTACCATACATAAATTCAATAAGAAAAAAGATATTCATAATATTAACCTTAGAGCGAAGTCCGAACTCATGGTACCACGATTTCGTTTAACCAACGTACACGACTCTTTTATGGGGAACTGTATACGTTTTTCCAATAAAATTCCGGAGCATATATTAACTTTATCATTTCCTAAGTTTAAAAACTACATTAAAAATATTTTGATCGAAAAATCATATTACAAAATTGAAGACTACGTGTTAGATAAAGATGTATGGAAAGACGACATGGCTCCAGAATCCACACAAGTTTGATTCAAAGTGTATCCCATAGCATTTAAGTTTATTTGAAAAGAGCAATCCCTAGAGTTTCTTGCTCGTTCTTCTCAAGGAGTTCAGCGTAATGAACGAGCAGTAGCTTAAATGTGACGTTTTCAAGTGTAAATTTATTTTACCTACGGAATAAATAATCTTTGACTTGACTTGACTTACGCCCGTCACCCAGAGACATAAGGCGACATGTCCCATGTGCCAGTAATTTCACCAGCACCCTTAACGCTCCAAAACCGGAACACAGTAATGTTAACATTACTGCTTGGCGGCAGAAATAGGTGGCAGTACTTTCTTGAACGAACTCTTTCACAAGAAGCTCTACTGCTAATGAAACATAGAATACATGTTATTTATTGATATAAAAAATGTCTGTCGGTTTTCTACACAATATACTTTGGTGAGTGTGCCCATGAGTTCCATCAGGTCTTTCTGTTCGGCTTAGATATCATCCCCACTTGTTCGAAATTCCCTGGCGTAAGTACGCCAGGGAATTTCGCACGCACATTGCAATTTCATCAAAACTATTATTATTAATTTCGTATTTATTTTAAACTCTCGCCTCTCCCAAGGCCTAAAAAATTAATTTTGAATTTTTAAATGGGAGAGGCGGTATTTCCCGGCAATGGCACAGATTTATTATTATCATTATTATTATTATTAGAACTTTATTTCAGAAAGACATTCACAATAACAATGACTACAAAATGTAATTTAAAAAGAGATCACATTCATGTTAAATTCAAATTTTAATCGTACGTCCCTTTCCTTGTAACAAATTCAGTACTAAAAGAACCGACCTAAAACGTCATTCAACCCCTAGTTTGTCACCCTTAGAGGTGGAATATTTTCGTCAAATTTAAATGAGACTACTACCGAGGTACTCTCTTTCCAACAAAAAAGGAATCATCAAAATCGGTTCACAAGTTCACAAAAGTTATCACGTAGCATACATAAAAAAACATACAGTTGAATTGAGAACTTCCTTCTTTTCTAAAGTCGGTTAAATAAAGAAAGGATGACCTGTTTTTCCCGTCACTTGGTTTTTTTTAACTACGATAAGCATCAAAATAAACTTCGGATCTCCACTCGGAACATCAGTCCAGAAGTAATTTAGAAAAGTAACTTCCTACCGTTTTAGGCCAAGGAATAAAGGAGACCTGTGCCCCGCAGTGGGATATACTTGTTTATATGTTGTTTGACCGTAGGTAGGAGGAATACAATCTGTCTATATCGACGGTGAATGTGTTGCAGTCTATGTTGTATTTATACCGCATGACGGCTGATGTTAATGGAATAACACGAGAGGTGTTGAATAGACTTGTGATATATTTCTTTGTAGGGAAAAAGCGGTTGTAAAATTATTGCTTCCCGTATCGTAAATATGTAAATATAATTTACATAGATTCAGGCGTTGCTTTGCTGCAATCCATTGTAATAAAAAATAGTATTCAAAAATTACATTGCTACGCAACGAACCCAGTGAATGTGTAGTGAAGCAAAATAGCTGCACAAGTGTCATTACTTTTTCTCATGCAATTAATTTTACCACTCTCCCTCTGCATTAAATTAATAAAAACAAACCAACCTCAAAAGTCATTCATCCCCTAGTTTGCCACCCTTAGAAGTGGAACAATTTCTTCAAATTTAAATGACCACTCCTGAGGTACCCTCTTTCCAGCAACAAAAGAATTATCAAAATCGGTTCACAATTTTTCTTAGTAGTTTTTTGAGTTATCGCGTAACATACATAAAAAAATTTAAAAAATAAAGAAAAACATACAGTCGAACTGAGAACTTCCTCTTTTTTTGAAGTCGGTTAATAAATAACACAAACGCAACTACAACTGTTGGTTACTGGTCTGGTCTAAAGAGAGGGTTAAACCCAAGGTCCATTGCGCTGACCCAATGCCGGTTGGGGACTTCACAGTGTCATTAAAAGCGGTTAAACACGGCGACATTATTTTATGTAAAGAAGGAGGCAAACGAGCAGACGAGCTATTTAATAGCAGGTGGTCATCGTCGCCCATGGACATTTGTAACATCAGAAGAGCTGCCTATGCGTTGCCAGCTTTTGAGAGCCCTGTAAACACGCTTTTTGAAGAACCCCATATCATAGCGCAGAGGAAATACTACAGGAGGAAGATCATTCCACATCTTGCAGGTTCGAGAAAGGAACGAACGAGATGCCCGCGTGGTCTTACAATGCCAGGTATCTAAGATGTGGCGATGGACTCTACTCTTTTGGCGGGAGGTGCAATGGTAGAAACGAGACCGTGACACCAGTTCGAAAAGTTCTTCAGAGCACTCCCCATTATAAAGACGCGGCATGCGTCTTTTTGTAAAATTTTGTGATTTCCACGCGACTGCATCGACACAAACGCGCGATTGCATCGCTTACAAATCACAAGTGTAGCGATGTGATCCCGCGTTTCGCGCGATCGCTGCTTAAATAAAAATAAACGCATACCGAATACATACAGCTAGTAGAAAATATTAAATAATTTTTTTTTTTTCAGAAAGTCTCCACGGTTTTTTAGTCCTCGTTCGCAGACGTCGGTAGTGCTCTGACGTGCGGCCTTGTATGTAATCGTATCTACCTATATAAACATAGGTATAAAAATGGATAGTTGATGTATAGTAGTTTAAAAGCACCACCGTAATGCACTGCGTGGTTATTTTTGTAGCCGAACATAACTGTGAATTATGAACCTAATATAAAAGATTTTTTTATAGGTACCACTTTACTGTATCCATGCTTCACACAGTTACGCACGGATGTCTTCAAGGTGCGGGCATAGTTGACCGTGTTAATCAATTTGAGTTGGCGAATTCACGTTTCTCGTCTTTGTTTTAGCTCTAAGGCGTACTCGTGGTACAAATAAGGCAACAATTGTGGTCATACGTCAATAGTGCTTTAACTCAAAATGAGACAAATTTTCTCAACTCAAAATGTTTGTTGTTTCTAAAACATGACAATTGCAAATTATAGAACATTCGACACTGACCAATATGACAACAAAATAAAGCCACTCCCCTAAAAGATAAGAATCATTCTGTACAATGATTTTATTACTGCATCATCTAATTACTATAGATGATTATCGTCGACACACATGCCATAAAGATTGTAGGGTAGATAAAGTATCCAAAATAATAAGGACTGTAGATTGGATTATAAAGCGTTCTGACACAGGGCTCGATGTATTGGTTTTAAATAACCAATTTATGATTAACTGTGCAATGAAAGATAATATACAAGGAAGGAGGTCTTGTGAAATTGGGTATTGATTTCGAATCCAAAGTTTGATAGGTAAAAGTTTAAAGAAGGCGAACACGGAGGTACCATTTCTTTCAAAATCAAGTTCATGTGAAGAATACGTAGGGAGAAAACAAATTAAATTGAAAAACCCCGATACAAAATAATGTAGGGAACTATATAAAGTACTAGTAAAGGTTCCTTGTGAAAGAGTTCGTCCAGGGAAGTACCGCTATCTTACCTATTTCTGCCGCAAAGCAGAAATGTGAGCATTACAACGTTTCGGTTTTAAAGGGTAAGGGTGCTGGTGAAATTACAGGCACATGGGACTTGTCAACTTATGTCTCAGGGTGACGGATCTTTGTGATTTAAGTGGCACTGCAACTGTTATAGACAGGCGTATCGTTTACCAACAGTTACCGTTACTTGGAATCATAAAAAAATATACTTCATAAAGTCAATAATTGTAATTTTTAAGTTCATTGATTGTCGTGAAACATCAGTATAACAATGCAACTTTGATATTCATTTTTTTTGTGACATTACTCCCCCAGTTTGTTATATGCTGTGGGGGCTGCCTCGATGGTGCAGTGCGTCAGGCATGTTTGCCGAGGCGCACACAGGTGGCTTTCATGCACTTATGAGGAAAAAGATCGTCTCCCTCTTGACTCGTGTCAGAAAGAGTCCCAACAGCATCCTGAAAACGATTGCAGGCAGATTTGATTGCCCAATCCTATGGTATTGGATTGGGCAAATCAAATCGGTTCTTTTGTATATAAAATAAGGTTAGGTTAATTTGTGCTGTATGTACTAACAATAGTCTAAGTTTTAATTGTTTACTAACACTTTGTCTATGGGCATTTCATTGCCTGAAATAAAAGATTTCATTTTATTTCATTTCATCATTTCATTTCATTTCATTTCATTCATTTCATATAATCGTAACAAAGATCAAACCATTAAAAAAATTCATTTGATCCGGTTAGGACTTGTGGCGTTTACGCTACTTAGTATTAAGGATAGCTCAATGAAACAACATGTGTTTACTTCACGTACACGTGCGATACGTCCGCTCACACCACTGTCTACTGTCGTAGTGCCGGAACGGGGCGGGCCGCAGTGTAACTTGTATTGTCTAATGTCTATGGCACAATTATGTGCATACACTACAGGACTTAATCCTTAAAAAGTGACTTGTGCCCAGCAGTGGGACGTTTTTATTATGATAGTTAACTCCTAACTTTTGTCTTACTTAGGAGTATTTCCTTATTACAGCAATACTATTTTGCAATACATATTTTTCCATACAAAAGTAAGAAACTTGTGTAAAAAATATTGTCAATTTACATAGAGTAACCCTTACTACAATTTATTAAGCATTCTTCTCGGAGTAATCTGCCTAACTAATGAATAGTAGAGTGCCTATGAAATAATCTCCGTAGAGAGTATTAAAAAAACCGACCTCAAAAGTCAATCATTCCCTGGTTTGCCACCTTTAGGGGTAGAAATTGTCTTCAAATTTAAATGTGACTACTACTGATGTACCCTCTTTCTCACAAGAAAGGAAACATCAAAACCGGTTCACAAGTTATCGCGTAACATATATGCGAAAAAACAGGATACAGTCGAATTAAGAACTCCCTCCTTTTTTAAAATCGGTTAATAAAGAAATTAGGCACTACTAAGAAATAATGCTCAACATGGTAAGTACATTAACTCAATCTACTTACTTTACTATTCTGTGTTGTTGTTGAAGCTTTTAATGCCTATAAAAGAATTCAGAGAATATTCAATTGATTCACACATTCATAAATGAGTAATTCTAAATATACTGCCGCTGCTGAGGTAATCGGTGGTAAACGAAAGAACCAAAGCTTAATAATTCACAAAGTCATTGCCCCCCAATAATTCACCACACCTCACACCTTCTCACCCTATTGGATGATCAGTTGTGCACGCGATCGCTTCAAGTCAATCTCCGTGTAATTATTATACCATTGGGGCTGTGACGTCAGCGGCCAGGTGGCGTCGTCTCCGTGTCGTGTACTTAGCAAACGGCGTTAAGCTTAATTTACCGCAGAACGGTATTCAAGCGAATTTTATCTTTTTGATCTGAGAACCTTCTTACGCATTCAATAGAAAAATGTAAAGGCAAAAGAAAGTGTAAATTTGTATTTATGTAATGTAATTATAGATCAAATTGGTTTAAAAGTTTCTTAAAACGCCATTCACTAATTACGCAATAAGGAAGTCATACGACAATGAATTATACGGCTTACAGATTCAAGGTTAAGTTTATTAAACACCTTTCTTTCACTGAGATACTCAGAACCAAATAGACGGTTACGTGATTTTAGGGAATCGACTATACACACTGGATACGAGCCAATAAGCTGTTCGCGAGTCTTCCGGGTATTATACATTCTTGTTCAGTACTGTGTCGTATCTACAGGGTGGCCCAGAAGTGATGGTCAAAACGAAACGAGGAGGTAGGGTTGAGTATTTTCAATTGGTTTGACTAACTACATAGCTGCCATATCATTACTGTGACAACTGCGCTCCGATTGGCCAGCCCGAGTTCGAAACAATTGACGGGTGTCGTCAACTGTTTCACTTCAAATCGACCAGTTAACTTGAGCTTTGCTATAATGGATGAAAATTGCAAAATTACATGTTTAATATTTAATTACCGATGAAATGTGATTCCGTTTGTTTTGTAATTAGACGTTTTGCTGTTTTTTCTACACCACCGAATAGAACAGCACGGCATTGTTAGAGATATTATCTTTATTACATAATATTTTTTGGAATATACGGAGACGTACACACAGGTCAGTTGTTGGCCTGTCTATATTTCAGTGCAAACGAGAGTTGATATTTATAAGAGCTGTATGGCTAATGTGTTACCAGGAATATATGGCCCTTCGATGTTATAACCAGACCAAATTCAAAGATGCATGATGCGAATGAAGCTTCATATTTGACATTGTGTTTTAATTTGGTCGCGTATTATTTATTTGACAGTAATTGTTTCTGACGGATGCCGGACGTAGAACAAAAGAAAACCCCCACCCAGCAGCTTGATTTTGATTACCTCTCCCGATCGGAACCTGCTTCTTTACCGAGTCGAGGCGCTTAATCGCGGTTCTCAACTGGCCGATCGGAAACTTTTGACATTTCTAATCGGAACAATAGTTAATTTAACTCACAAATTTGAAAGATATAGTAGGACTCAGAAACTTTCGAGACTACCGGATCGGATCGATTCCGTTTTGAATCAAAATCAGGCTCCAGGTCGGCAACAAATTCGATTCCTGCGAATTTCCGATCTGGTCCGCACGCGTCTGACTGATCATTAACTCCCGTTCTCCGTCCGAAACATTAATTACTGTCAAGTAAGTAATACTTGACGAAATCAAAAAACAATGTTGAGTATGAAGCTTCATTCACAACATGCTTTTTTACATTTGGTCGAGTATTACTTATTTGACAGTATAATTGTTTCGGACGGAGGTAGGAGAGAGACGCCCTGGTTTAGAAATAACTAGCACGACAGCACGCGAAAAGCCGCATTAACGGTGAAAAGGCTTAATGCGGGAAATATGGTTGAACACGATCGCATTAAGACGAATACGAGTTAATAGTCTCCCACACATACTGATCCAGGATTTTTGCCTTCAGACACTGTGGTATTTTGGCCAAGAAGATTTAGCGTAGCTTTTCGAACGCTGCCCAACGATTGACCTCTTTCTCGGAATTGGACCTACCTAACTGAATAATTTGTTCCTGGTATAAATAATCGTCCACAACTTTGAGTGAAGAGTGCAATAACTCTGATATCAGGCGATGGCAACAGGAGAACATTTGTGTTTTCGTATCTTCAAAATATAACAAACATGCCGCCGTCATCTGTCCAAACACTTCACAGTATCATGTGACATTTGCACTGACAACAAACAGAGCCCCAGAGCACTTCGTATAACACAGGGGGATATAGATACATATCACCCCTCTCCTGACTAACTCTAGTAAATAATATTAGGCAAATTTTCAGGGCAACACGAGTGTTTTCGGTCCAGCAATTCATGTTTGTTAAAAGCCGTGGTAGTCTATTTTTTTTTTATGACGCACACACTCATGAACCCTGCCGCCTACGCCTTTTAAGTAGAGGCCGTGGGTTCTCCAAATTTATGTGCTAAATACAATTTGAAATTTACTATGAGCTTTTCGGTGAAGGAAAACATGGTGATTGGAACATCTTGAACCCGTCTGAGAGGAGACCCGTGCCCAGCAGTGGGACGTGTGAATGGGTTGATGATGATAATAAATTTAATTCAGTGAACCCCGTCATCCTAAGACATAAATTGACAAGTCCCACATGCTCTAAACCAAAACACAGCATTGCTTATAAAATTACTTAAACATTTATTATCTTGCGTCACACACACAACAATGTAATACAATAAATGGATTAAACGAGACACACAAAAATCTAAATTAAAGAAAATAAAATAAAAACAAACAGCAATACAATGATTAAAAAAAACTAACCTAATGATCAACAGCTTATTCGTGCTAAAGCAATCCAAAAAGGTTGTAGCTCTGTGCATAATTTGCCCTAAAGTAAAAATATTATAGAGTGAATGTAGTGTGCACATATGTTAGTATAGACGTGAGTATTGTGTAGATTATAAAAATATTAAAATTTTTGAAACTGTTAAAAAATTCAGAAAAAATTATAAAATTAAAATACAGATTCGTAATTGATGTTATAATTAAAATAAAATAACAATAACTAAAGTCATTGTAACATAAAAATAAATAAATGATAATAAATGCCTATGATATAAAGGGACTTCATTCTAGAAGTTTTTTTAAACTTAGTCGAACTTCCCTGGTCGAATATTCATCATGCAAATGCAGCAAAATCAACTCCATGTCTCTTTTCAGTAAGCTGTATAGAACTGACTAACATTGTCGTCAAGTACTTTTTTCATCACACAACTTCAGAAAACCTCATAACTCTAACTGCTTTTAAGTGGCGACATAAATTCGTTTTGTCAAGCCAATGCTCTGCCATAATGCATTACTTCTGTTCTAAATTTATTTCATTCAGTGGAGAAGCTTTTAACTGAGCCCTAAAATAGAATGAGTTTATGAATGGACGTAATATATTTTAAGACTGTAATGAAAATTTGTAAATAAACAGTGTAACCGTGTTTATAGCAGATATACTTGACAACATACAACACTTTTCTGACGTAGTCGCATCAGGTCGCACGGTTCGAATTCAAATTTTCCCCGTACTACGTACTTAATACGGTTCATTTTGCCTGAGTCGAGAGACAGGGAGAAGATTAATTTTTTTACAAACGAAATTAAAGCCATTAGCAAAATGTTTACGTGTTCTATTTAGTTCAGTTGTTATTAAAAAAAACATTGATATAGGCTTAGAATAATACCGCATAGAATGATAGTTTCATATCAAACGAACTGTCACAAGTGAGGCAAAAATCAAATTCATGTAGGCTAGTTTTAGTATTAGGTTAATTTTCGGTTTTAGTGAATATTTATATAAAAATACAAGTTGAAACGCGTTACTTCCCTGTGGAATGTGATGTTAGTATCTATTTTATGTTTGTCTGACGTATTTTTACACTCATTTACCGCACATTTCGTCATTTTTAGCTAAAATTCTTGCTCTGTTCGCGGTGCAAGTTGACCTTGAGCACTGACGGCCCGCCCGCTCGTGTAGGCCCATTGAGAGCGCTTCAATTTGCCTCACTTATCGTGTGCGGACTAGGTTTCTATACGTTATTATTCTAAGGATATAGGTATGTAAAGCACCTATTGAACGCGGCGATTTTCTTGTAAAGTTTCGAGGTGAGTTTGTGTTTTTTTTATCGTGAACATTGTAAGGAATTGTGTTATCACATCGTATGGTAATCAGTGTACAACCACAATTTTACTATGTATTTCTTCCAAAGTAATTAATTCAACAATTTCACTGTTACGCGGTATCAAATAAAGCCATTTGGGGTTGTATAGAATCTTAAATTGAAAATTATATCGTCGGGAATAGTGCAAGTCTGCGTATGTAGTATTGGTAAAAGACGCGTATCTGTATAACGTTAGTTTGTTATTTCTATAGCTACGACTTCATTTTTGCACAGGAAGCATTATATTATGTTATCTAGGACTGATAACAATAGACTCCAGTAAGTCATGCTAATTTGATTATCACTAGTATCAGGTTTCTTACCACGGTATGACTTCTTTTTATTTTCCCGATATTTCGGAACGGTTGCACGCTCCATGGTCACGGGTTGACTGATATGTCAAAGCTCCATGGTCACTAGTGATAATCATTTAGTGAATAACCACGAGTCTTAAAGTCTACATGCTAATTTGGTTGTTACAACATATACGCAAATTTTTGGGCACTAAATTACTGAAATGGAAACTCATAATCGAATTTGTCTACCTCTAGACCAAAGTTCATTAAATTTGGGTCAACGGTTCAAGCGTGAAAACAAAACCGATAGTTATTTTCGCATTTACAATATTAGTTTGGATTATTTATAATACATACATAAGCAGAAACCACGGAAGGCCACCTTACTGACGTCGAAACCTCTAGATTGGTTTACTTCAGCTACTTTCACAGTCTAATGACATACGGCATTTTGCTTTGGTGTAATGCCGCCGATATCAATAGAATCTTTTTCCTGCAGAAACGTGCAGTTAGGGCAATTTACAATCTGGGCCCCAAAGTATCTTTGAGAGATAAGTTTAAGGAAATTAACATTCTTACACTAGCCTCACAGTACATTTATGAAAATGTAATTTATGTTAAAAGGAATACTAATTTATTTATGAAAAATAGTGACAGACATAACATTAATACGAGGAATAGAAATAAACTAGCTTTTCTTGATAGTCGTCTTCACAAAGACAAAAAATCATTTAAGGGGCAATGTATACGCTTCTATAACAAGATTCCGGTTGATATACAAAATTTGCCTTTCACGAGGTTTAAAACTATAGTGAAACAAAAACTTTATACTAAAGGTTATTATACGACTTCTGCGTACTTGGATGACAAAAATCCGTGGTAGTAACCCGTTTAGCTCATGGAGGTAGTCTCGATCTCTGATGTTTCAAATAAAAAAAACATTGTAAATGTTATTTACAAAGAGCAACCCCTAGAGTTTCTTGCTCATTCAATCTACCTTACGAATGAGCGGTAGAGTTGACCATTGTGACGATTTCTAGTGTAATAATGCTTACCTATGAAATAAAGATTAATTTGAATTTGAATTTTGAATTTGAATTTGAATACTCTATCCTGACAACTTTCAGGTCTCACATCTACATGCCCAAACCACCAACATTTCTCTATTCTAGTCATCACATCCTCTTTCAAGCCACATCTTTTACGTATTATTGTATTCTTCACTATATCGCTCAACGTTATACCACAACTTTTTCTCAATCGCTCTCATTTCCATTTAGTTTATATAGGTATTATTACATACTTTGGATTATAACAAACAAGTCAAAAAAATAATGATCAAAAACTATTATGCCGTTTTAAACTGGTATAAGTACTATGAGTAATTTCCGTAAGTGCTTGTACAAAATTTAAAATTGATGAACCGGGAATAATTATTATTCGATTATAATAATTTTATATTCTAGCCCTCTATGAATAAAAAAGGTGTCCAGGAAGATAATACTCTCACCTACATCA
This sequence comes from Hyposmocoma kahamanoa, assembly GCF_003589595.1. Lineage (NCBI taxonomy): Eukaryota > Metazoa > Arthropoda > Insecta > Lepidoptera > Cosmopterigidae > Hyposmocoma > Hyposmocoma kahamanoa. The sequence continues at coordinate 7,972 of NW_020653643.1, read as the reverse complement.
TACTGTTGCTGCAGCCGTCGTCGACACAAAGCATACTTCATACTTTATTTTTTTATTTATTTATTTATGATCAGGTTACAAAGACCCATAAATACATACCTTCTAGACTAACATACAAACACTAATTACTAATTATTAACAGTTATAGTCTGCTACGTGTGACGCAACTTGGGTGTTCGGTAGCCGGCCTCGGAAACGACGGTACCTGACACGCTTCAGCGAAAACTCTCCTTCATGAAGGTCGACAGATGTTGAGTTGGTACTCTCACGACAAACAAATTAAAATTCACATTGTGACCTGCTGGGCCTTCAGGGCAGCTTTCATCCGTATGTACTCCACAATATCCGCAAACTTTGTGGAGTAATGAAGTCGGAACATATAGCAACGTCGGCGGTACTACTAGACGCAGTAAATGGTTAGGGCCAGTTAGGCGGTACCACTAAGGTTACGGCTGGTGTACTTCTTTTTTTTTCTTTAGAATGAAGTTACAAAACACCCGGTCTCTTGCTGCCAAAATCTAGCGAGAAATACATGGCGACTTATAAGTATTCCATATTGCGGTAAACAGAAAAGTACGAGACTTTCTCACAAAAATGTCTTGAGCTTCGCCGGCGGTTCATAACGTCTATTCGTTTGCAACAATCAAATTTCATAATAGAGGGTTATATCATAAATATCACAAAAACAGCAATAATTGTGTTACACAAAATGTTTATTCGCCGCTTACACAAAAATACACAAGTTACACTCAGTTATAACGCTAAAGGAAACAAATCACAGATAAATACAGAAAACAATATACTGTATCTAAGAGACTGCAAATTGATGTAAATTTTGTGCAATACTAATCTTAAATATATAAAATGCATCGTCACAATAAATGTAATGGCACCGACAAGAACAGATATTTCAATGAAAATACAATACATGTACAAAAGGAAAATACTGGAAATATATTCTGAATAGTGCGAGGGACAGAAAATACACGTTGCAGAGATTAAGATACTGTGATGGGCCAATGGAATAAACCGTTAGAAAAAAATATGCCACAAACCGAATCGAAGAACATATGACAAGTAAAGTAGCGGCCATTACGGAGGCAGAGATACTTGAAGTCTTGGGCTAAATCTATCCACAAGGACTAAAAACTGTGTATAATTCTTGTGACCGCCTTAAATATCCAAGAATAGCGTCAATATGTTAGCGCTAGGAGCGCTAGAGTCCCATACAACTGATAAATAAGCAGAGTGATTATGATGAATTTTGAATATAACAGATATTATGAAATTGATGCAATAAAATCATTAAGATTATGAAGTCTCTTCAGGTACAGCGTATTGTGATAATTAATAGCTAGAAATATAAAAATAAAATATACATTTTGATGACGGTAAAATTGATAAAAATAAAATCACAGGTTTAGTAAAACGTAAATTTATATCACAACTAAATTAAGAACTGGAAATTGCCAATGTTTTACTGACTAACTCGAGGTAAGTATTATAATGATAAGAAGTACTTAGGTACTTTACGAAATAGACACGGCGACGTCGATTTCAACTACGCTAAAATTTTCATTTACGAATCGATTAGGCCGACGCACTTGACATTGTGTCTCATGAATATTAGTTGTTAATTTATGTTATAAAAAGTTTTTTATGCCAATTGTTATCTACCATTCCACTTATATCACAGCATTCCTAAATTTTAAACGCTTAATTTTACTTGGAAATTTACGTTTTCCATCTCTATCATAAGGTGTCCCTCAAGGCACACACTTAGCACTCCTCTTTTATATATTATTTTTGCAATTTTGAAAAGAGTTAAAAATACGTTAGAAAATACTTAAAATAATAATTTAAATAATATTGGTAAGAGTCAGTCATTACTAGTCTTTTTTATAATCTAAAGAGTTAAATACTATTCTCAACAATTTAGTGAGAAAGAAAAATAAACGTATCTAATATAGAGTAAATTATAAAAAATAACAAATCTCACAACGTAATTTGAACAAAGCAAGGAAAAAAGAGCTTCTTTTAAAGTTTTTAGAAAAATAGACATCGACACATTGAAACTTGTATAATTGTAAACTACATATAAAACGATAACTGTATCAAACAGTAGCAGAAAGCTCATCATAGACTGGTTGATTAGTGTAATCAAAGCGTATGAAAAATACTAACAGGCTACTTAAACCTCGGCTACAATACATGTAAATTTAATCTGGTCTTTGTTGTGATAGTACCATAACCTACACCTGAACTTTTTGCTAAAGTCACGCGTGAAACAGCTATCGTCTTTAAAGTACTATCTACTAGTGGTTTCTATTTGGGATATCCCAACTACGATTCCAAAATTCCTGTTTATATTTTCGCTACTAATTTCTGTTTAGCAGGAGTTGACAAATTTTATGGAAACATAATATATCTCAGTGTCCTACAAACATATCAAATCTTACTAACTAATTAAATGCACAGACATTGTCGCTGACCGAGTTCCAGAAGTTTAAACTCAAGATCTGCCAGAGGGCGATGGAACGTAGCATTCTGGGCTTTAAACGTATTGACCGAGTACGCAATACAATACTGTATTCGATGACTGGCATTGCTAATGTGGGGAGCAAAATAGCCCGGCTCAAATGGAATTGGGCGGGACACGTTAGCCGGATGCAACCCTAGAAGTGGGCGAACGTCGTCACTCCTTGGGTGTCCGAGGATGGATAGAGAAGGCTTGGACGGCCGAGAAAGCGTTGACCGACTAATTAATTTATTTATTGCAACGTGCAAAACATTTTTTCGTTCTATTCAAAAATAAGAAAAATTGAAGGCGTGTAAATGTTGCACTTGTTATCTTGTGCAAATTTATGAATTCTTTCAACTCTATCAACTCGCGCCAAACAGAGTAATAAAATGGCAAAAAGTAACATTTAACACAGATTTTTACACAACATTGCTGCAATACTACTTGCTTGATATATGAAGCGTTCACATTAAATTGAATCTACAAAAATGCTTCTAGAGGGTTTCTTAAGGCTGGAGAGGATTTCTAATTTTGATATAATAACGCCGCCATTTCGGGGTCCAAATATCATCTCTCAGCCTTAATATAGTTAGATCCCAAGTGATGTACTACTATGTGATCTGTCTTGAGTGTTTCATGAACATTTTGATATATAATTTTAGGATTACATTTATTTCTCATCTCACACTTTTGAATAGTTTTAGAAACCCTCAAAAATACGGAGCAAAATAACCTACACGACAATATGTAAAATTGACACATTTGTAGATAAACGCGATAAAGCGGTTGGCACGACGTTCAGATTTTTAATACGATGTACTATTTTGATGTTGTTTCTCATAAAATTGGCCAATTAGACTTCTTTGCTTAATGGCTTTTGGAAATTCGCAGAGACGAAAATAGCTTCTTTTACATCTTCTACGATTCTCATTATTGCCACAAATGTTGCAAGAGCTCTCGCAGATTATTTTTATCCTGAACTACATTGAATTGTAGTAACATTTCATAATTTATGTATGCTTTTGAAAGCATTCTTTTCAGCACATGTATGTAGCAGAACCTTGGCAAAAACATCATTTTCGTCCATCGCATTAACAATCGTCATCTAAATTCCCTGCATGAAAGTGGATGGATTGGGAAAGCTGAAAGTACGATAATATACTTTGATCCTGTCTAATCACTTTTTTAATTGAATCTTTGCTCATATTTTATTTTTCTGGAGAATCAATAGCAATTGATAGTATCGGTATTTGTTCGCTTGTACTTTCATTAATCGTTATTATATTTTTAACATCGGATACAAAAATAGATAAGAAATCTTTATTACTTATTGTATTTTCTTGTAACACTGAAATTACTTATTTCTTAGTAATGGTTTGTTAGGCTATTTTATTTTTATTTTAGTGTACTCTTTAAAATTGCGACTTTATTATTGAAACAGCCATTTTTTAAACTATGTCTGCATTCCATATTCAAGGTACTGCCCAGAAAATTAATTTCAACAATTAAAAGTCCAGATCAACAAAATATTTAACAATTATTTGTCTGGCACATCATGTATTGATTCTCCATCCAAGATAATAAAATTATTTATTTTAAAGTAGGCCTCGTAAAGTTTTGGTATAAGTAAATTCGTATCTTCAATAGTAAAGTTTTGTGCCATTATCATTGTCATATGCCATTGGTATAATTGTTTTGTCGTTTTTACTTCTTTCCCGAATTCTTCTTTATTCTGGCTTGTTTTATTACCTGGACCAATTTTACTTGCTGAGCTTCTTCGCTTTGTTGATATTCTTCTAACATCTGTTGACAAATTAAGAAAGTCACAAGTCTGTGAAACTAATGTTTAATCACAATTAACCCTGGTGGAGGCAAAAAGTTCAACGTTGTTGCTACAATAGCATAATTTATAGCAGAATATATTATAATGTATGTAGTTTAGGGGGTTCGTGCTAAGGATGGCGCATTCATGAAGAACGGAAGTTGCGTGATACGGAAATAACGCTAAGAAGCGCTGGCGCATTGTGTAGCCGTTCCACTTCTTCTAAGCTGTAGTAGACGCACATTCACACAGAAAAAATCATAATAAAGTATGACAACGCAACGGAGAGATGAAAGAAAGAAGTTTTATTCACCGCAATAGCATATAACACAGTACAATTATGTTACATTTACGACTTACGCATAGCGAATGGCGCTTACGTCACGTACGTTTTGACATTCATTCGCAAAAATGTTTTTGATTGACTGATTATAAACCAGGTTGTCAAATCAAATTCGACAGATTGCCATAGACTCGATATTTATTTATTCGATAGATATTGGAACGTGTCTATGGAACGTGCAACCGTTCCGAAATATCGGGAAAATAAAAAGAAGTCATACCGTGGTAAGAAACCTGATATTAGTGATAATCATTTAGTGAATAACTACGAGTCTTAAAATCTACATCGATAGATATTGCTTCAGAAATAACAAACATGAAAATACACAAAAATGTGCGTGGGAAATATCAGCACTGAATTGCCAGCTTATTCTCAAATTTCCTTTTTCTCATGATAACGGACAATTTGTTTCATCACTCGGATCTAATATCTCAATAAATGTTTGCTGATGGACATAATTTTCATCCGTACTGAAATTCTTCCATTGTGTATATACCTCAACGTCTTCAGTACCGAATAAATCACCTAAAGTAGGATAATAATTGTTCATTACAGGAGGCTAAACATCTGGGCCGAGTCGCATCTGCCAGACGTCGCTTATATTATCAAATATTCACATGGACAAATTGGGATAAAGCTTGAAGTTCTGGGTTGGTAAAAGTTTAAAAGCTTACGTTTAATTTTACATGTACGTTCGATATTAACACGTTATTTTCCGAAAAAAAAACACTTACCTTCATGCTCAGTTCAGCCGCGATGACTGCAGCAGTAGCAGGCCTTTCAGCAAGCGCGATCAACGTAGGTAGTAACGAGTGGCAATGAGGCTTTGCCACCAGCCAGTTGGCCGGTAGATTGCAGATGGTTCTTATCACGGACCAGCCATCGCAGATGGTTTCCTACAGGTTGGAGTTTATATATATTTTTGGGCGCCAAATGTCACATATCGTCATATACTATGAATACTATTCATAACAGGTCTATTAATAACGCTCAGATAAGAACTAACTAGCTAAACCTAGGGTGTTTTACTGCTATACCTCAAGAACTACTTATATTTTTTACCCCAAAAACATCAACATAGCCAAAACCAATTAGCTTCTAACAACACTAAAGTAGAAAGCGTCTTCATAAATTATTTATAGTAATGGTCAACTCCCCTATACATAGCACAATAATGGCCCAAGCACTCTTCCTTGAGGCACACCTGTGACCGTGAGAATTACATTTATCTGTATAGACGGAATAAAATAAAAAATATTGAAGAAAAACAACACATCGCTTTCAATAATTTTAAAAGGCGTAAAATAATTAAGGAGATGGGTACGATTAATTAATCAAACCTATTTTTTGATAAGTTTAATCAAAAGCCTTTGTTAGAACAAATTGCATATTATAGAATAACAAAATTATGTTAAATGGATTTAACTGAATTTATGCTGATTTCATACTTAGAGATTAACTTTAAAACAAAAAATAAAAATATCATCAAGGTGATTACTAATTTACACGCATTTACGAACGGACAACGGCACATCAGACTACACATTTTTGTTCGAAAATCGCCTCCAGTGCAACGGAACAAGATACGTCAATGTGTAACTTGAGTGCTGGCGTGTGTACATTCATCTAACATTATATTTTAACACCTGACGGATCTAATCAATAACTCCTAAAACCGCACATTTAAAACGGTATCTAAACTTTGCATCTACAACGAATAAAAAAGCGAACAAGTGTTCACTTTGCATTGTCTTAACCTGTCTTGGGACACGTGTTAACTGCAGGTGTATTGTACCCGCATGGGAATGAAAACGGTCAGCATATGACCTGCCTAATCATGTGTAAAGTACACTGAGCTACAGCTAAAGACATATTACAGTTTCAAAATTCTTACGTCATTTACATTACATAGCGTTCAAATGCAATGTATAGCTTGCTTGATTTATTTATTTATACATAACCCTATGCACTTACGGTTTCCCAAAACGTACATAGATTACAACACATCATTCTTATACAAATAAATTTTAAGTTATTGCTCGATTAATACAAACACAGACGACATTTTCTTTCCGGTGTTATCAAATAAATGTACATCTCGGGTGATGAGCAATCAATCAGCGCATTGGCTAACTGTGTGACTGTGTACGATATCGGTAGCTCAACATTTATGGTCAACATCATTAACTCATTATTAGTTTGGGCACAGGTCTCTTCTAACAAGAGGGTTTAGGCCATACTTTAGTCAGTAATGCGATTTGGGAACTACACACATTTTCCAAGGATTGTCAAGCCTATTCGACTGTCATCGTTAGCAGGAGGTATTGCTACTTAACATTCACCAACGTATGTAGCTTAGAAATTAATTTCACAGGTGCATACCGTCAGAAGGACTTGAAACCATCCTCTCAATGGAGAATGATCATTCTTCCATTAAGCTACCACGGCTCTCTCAAATGACGATAATTTATTTAATAGAGTGTAAAAATTGTACGAACATTACCCAAGTCGAAAATGTTTGCAGAAGGGTTGGAGAATCTTATTCGTATTGTGGCCAATGTCATCCCATAAAATTTCACTCGGAGTTATTACACCTATATTGTTACCTGTAATTGTGAGTTGCCGACGACCATGAATCCGACTAGAATGAGAAGATCCAACACCATCTTCTCCGACACCTTCTGGTCCAGCCGACTTTGACCTTAAGATTCAACACCAAGTTTCAGTTTTAGTTCAAATAACTAATTTGGCATATTTAAACATCTAACCGCTGAGACTAGTACATCTGTTATCGTGTAATGAATATAATGCTTATAGAATTACGTTTTAATGTTGTTCCTCATATTTGCGTTTAACATGGTGACCTTTGGCGTCAATCATCTCAAGTCACAAGTCGAAATTCAAAATTTGGGCTTCGTCACGACCCGCAGAATTGATTTTTATGCACTTTTTTTACGGTTTAAGAACTAGTAATTTCGTTCGCAGAAGGAGCAATTGTATAGTAGACGTCTAAAAGTTAAAAACAAACAAAAACAAGTCTAAAATGTTATTGCTAATTTTAGACTAATAGAAACCGATAGAGATTACGAAATTTAGATCTGTCAAAATATTGGTAATTACAGGATCTACACCAACATCGTTGAAATGTCTCTCTTGAATATAATAATACTGTAGAGGAAAAAGACTTAAAAAATGTGAAGTTGGAGACAGGTCTCCAACTTTACCTTGTCCCTATCAACAATTTTGGTTATACAGGCCTAATTTTGGTTATACAGGCCTAATTTTG
>NW_020653642.1:0-21337 GCF_003589595.1 Hyposmocoma kahamanoa | reverse complement strand
ACAAAAATAAAAATATGCATAAATCCGCTGGACGACACTACATCCAATTACTAGCAGAACTTTGCTTTGGTTACTTTCAACCTACCCTTAAACCTTATAGCTCCCTGTGAAAGAGTTCGTCTAGGCAAGACTGCCACCGTACTCATTTCTGCCGCCAAGCGGTAATGTGATCAGTACTGTGTTCCGGTTTTGAAGGGTAAGGGTTCTGGAGATATTAAAGGTACATGGGACTTGTCAACCTATGTCTCTGGGTAACGGGCGCAGTGGCAGTGCGTCAAATCTTTGCAATTTAAAGCTCTGAGTGGCACTGCAACTGTTATGGATAGGCGTGTAGTTTATCATCAGGTGCACGACTTGTACGTCCCGTCACTTAATATTACTAAAAAATAAACGTCAATTTGATTCATTTTGTATAAAAAACATTTAATTAAATTTGACTTCTTTGTCCCGATTTTTTATATAATGAAATGATTCTTACATTAATGTCTTAGGATGACAGTGGATCTCAGATCTTCGCGATTTAAAGCTCTGAGTGACACTACAACTGCTAAGGACAGGCGTGTCGCTAACCACCGCCTGATGCACACGACTTGTTCGTCCCGTTACTTGGTGTTATAAAAAAAACGAAAGATTATATTAGAAGTGAACGTTTAGTTCACAAATGTACATAAGCCCACAGAGATTTGCTAACCGGGGATTTGTTAATTGAGAAGCAAACGTTTTTCCACTAGGCTATTGCCCTCTTTGACCACCATTCTCCAGTGCCTGTCATTATTGCAAAAGTTTATATGCAGCAATCTCTTTCCATCAGGTTAACTGTCTGTCTGTTCCCGGGACAGTACAATAAAATAAAAAATAACTGCAATTGTGATTGCAGAAGTCGTGATATTGTAGATTGCATCTAAGTTACTTCTCAATTTAGAGGTCGTTAGACCAAATACAAGTGGCAAGTTTCTAAGATTTTAAAGCGCGTCACACATCGAGTATATAACCAGATACAATGTCATTTGATTTGTTTGAAAACTATTCTGCCATATCATTACTGTGACAACTGCGCTCCTATTGGCCCTTAGACTATGGAAACTAAAGGACATGTTACTTTGACATATAAAAATCAGACGTTATATGTATATGATGCATTTCGACGTCGAATACATAAACATGTTATTGTCTTTGTTTAACTATTACGTGCCGTCTTAAGCCAAAAGAGATAGCATTACATTGGTCTGTGTCAAACACGGGAATCGAAAATACGTAACGTCATCTTAAATGCCAACCGTGTCCATTTCGCAGTACATGAGGTACATGATGCCGTTGTCAAAGGGAAATACATCAAATGTCAAAACAAATGTTTTTCCAAATGTACTATTGAATTATTCGCATGTATTATAATTAAATTGGACAAAAATATTGACAATGAGAATAATTAGGTATTAAATAAAATGCGACGCTGCAGCATTAAGGAATGTGGCTTTAGAAAAAGTGGAAATCAATCGAACGTTACATTGCACGGGCATGTGTTATTTTTTTGTCTATAAATCACACAATAGCCCAAATATTTCATGTAATTAGACTTATTTAAGTGGTTTATTTATAAATCTTGCCAAATTTTGCTTTTGTTACTTTAGATTGCCTGTTTGTTTGTATATTTTGATGATTGTTGTTAACGATTATTTTGAGACAGTGTCGATCTTGTAAGCATACATATTATCGATATTCTGTTATTAAAACAATTCACTACGAGGTTTTTATTGTTTTATTATTATTATTATTTCAAGTTTTCCTACAAATGAAAAACGGAAGAAAGAATGGTTGGAAATCATAGGACTGCCGAATATAAACGTTGGATCAAAGACCATCATCATTTGTTCGCTTCATTTTGAAGAGTCAAATTTTAACAGAACTTTGAATGTAACTAGATTACATGACAATGCTATTCCATAATTAGGTTTCTTGGTAAATAATTTTATGTTCAATTTAGATTAACAAGACTCATTGACTAGTTATTTTCAGTTCCTGAAAACAAAATTATCCACTCGTTTCTGATTTTTCCCAAATGACAACTATAACTATTAAAAATGACTATTTTTTTAAAGCCTGCAATACAATGACAAGTTAGTCCGACGTATAGACAGCCTATTTGCCTTGCCTTGCCATCGTTCGGTTTAATAATAATGTACCACTCGAGATTAAATTATTAGACTTGAGTTTGTTTAGGCATACTTTGGTTACAGTGAACTAAAGAAACAAAAAACAACCAGTTTCAACATTCAAGCCAAAAATTTGCATGTCGATAATGACTTATCGATAAATTATGGTACAACACTAAGAAATCCGCCATTTGTAACTTTCAAATTTTGGTTATAAGCACGTTGATTCTGTAGTTAGGGCAGCTCCTTTCTTTTATTTTTTTCCATCCTCTAAGAATTGGCCAGCCCGAATTCGAAACAACTGACGGGTGCCGTCAATTTTTTCACTTGAGCTTTTCCTTGATAAATTAGTCTTTCAACCCTGACGATGGCGAAATCGTCGCGCATAACGACGGTGCCATAGATACAAAAGTTGAAGTTGTTGAGCTTTGCTATAATGGACGAAAATTGCAAAATTACATATTTAATTACCGATGAAATGTGATTCTGTTTGTTTTGTAATTATATGTTTTCCTGTTTTTCCCGACACCACCGAATGGAACAGCCCCCCATTGTTACAGATATTATCTTTATTGCAATAAATACAGAATATTTTTGGAATATATGGAGACGTACACACAGGTCAGTTGTTGGCGCTGTCTATATTTCAGTGCAAACGAGAGTTGAAATTTATAAGTGATGTATTACTGATGAGTTACTAAGAATGTATGACCCTTATTTCGTCTCTAGTTCTGGTTATATACTCGAAAGCGTTACAATAGGAGAAGCGAGAAAAACTGTTTTACTAGATCATAGAAAAATAAGATACACCTAAGAATATTGTCCCAAGGCGCGTTCGCATTACGTCGTCACGTTTTATTTGTCGTTGGACGACTATCGCGACTGTCTGGTGGACGTTTATTTTATCGTTGAACGACTGTCGTGTCTAGCTGTTCCCAATAGATCGTGACGATAATTTATCGGTTCACCGCAACCGCCTTGTCGTCACTTTTTTATCGTGACGTTTTATTTATCGTCTGACGACTGTCGTTTTGGCTCTTTCCATTGTTATGACTAACTTTGTACATAATTTTTATATGGAGATATTTCTCTATAAGTACTACAGAGAACCTATTAAATATTGATTTTCAACTGAAGCCTTCGGATCGGAAACTGCGTCTTTTTCGAGTCGAGGCGCATAATTGAGATTCACAACTGGCTAATCGGAAACTCTGACATTTCTAATCGGAACAATAGTTTATTTACTACCCGATTGGATCAATTCCGATGTGAATCAAAATCAGGACGCTGTAGTTAATAAATTTACACTACTTTATTCCAAAATTTGAAAATTGCGGTTTAACAACTTGCCGCATTGCCCGTTGCCCCCGTCAGTTGCCATCAGGCGCTTGTCGACTTCGGATGTTAAGTTCAATGAACTAAATCGTGTTTCCTTTTTTACAGATCCACGTGTTAAAGACTGGCCTTTAGTAAGATCACCGGTACCACTGTTCGCCATCATAATATCGTATCTGGCACTTATCAAAGTGATACTACCAAAGTATATGAGAAACAGGGAGGCGTATGAGTTGAGCAGTATTATTAAATGGTATAATATCGCTTCTATTATTGCCAACGCAATCGTTACATGGGGGGTGAGTATTAATTTTTTTTTGTTCGGCTTTATTCGTCCTGCAGTCTCCGAGTTGGTGACACTCGCTATTCAGCCAAGCAGTGGCCTGCCTATAACCACACAAGGTTCATTCTACCTACACGCTGATCCATTTTGTACCAAAATGTTTAACCTTCGCTTTACTGTCCTGTGAAAACAGGACTACTATCAGCCAGAATTATTTGCACATTTATTGTCAATAAGTCAAAAATTATACATTGAATAATAACCTCAGTACAGAGTACTAAAAAAAACCGACCTCAAAAATTCGTGGAATTATATCTATTTGCCAAGTTTATTGAAATCGGTTACCGGAAAGTGCGCGAAACCATATTCATCCCCTAGTTTGTCACCCGACCCTCTTTCCAACAAAAAATAATCTTCAAAGTCGGTTCACAAATGCCGTGAGTTATCGCGTAACATACATACAAAAAAAAATCGAATTCAGAACCTCCTCCTTTTTTGAATTCGGTTAAAAAGTATTTTTTTAAATTTTTTAAAGAAAACTCGTTCAAATAATATAGACTCTATAAACTAGGACATATGACTATATTTCTTTTTGCAAATACGGAACATTCAAATTTCGATCGTACATCATAGACTCCTTTTAGAAAATGACAATTAAATTTATTTGGGTCTTAATTGGATAGCAAAAGAAGTATCTGACAAAAACAGCTTAATACAGACGAAGATTTCGTCATAAACCTGTTTAGATTTGGAACCCTAAAACGATAGTAAATACTTCATAACGCGGAGCTACCAATTTAACTGTTATTTATTATTATTTCATCAAAAAAAAAACACAAAGGAAGCTGACAATTACAACCAAAACTTTTATATGCTAGTTATAAGATAAATGCCTTTTTTTGTAATAACCAAGTGACGAACAAGTCGTGGACCTGGTGGTTAGCGACACGTCTGTTCATAACAGTTGCAGTGCCACTCAGAGCTTTAAATCGCAAAGATCAGCGGGGCACTGCCAGTGCGCCTGTCACCTTGAGACATAAGTTGACAACTCCCATGTGTCTGTAATTTCACTAGCGTCCAGCACCCCTACCTTCAAAACCGGAACGCAGTAATGCTCACATTACTGCTTCACAAGGAGCTCTACTGCTACTAAACACAATAGTAGCAAAATGCAATCAAATATATATATGTCAGTGTCCTAGACTTCAAACACTCTGTCATGAGTGCGAAAACATTCTCGTGTGTAGTCGCTAATGCCGCTTATACAAGCAATGCAGTTTTTAGTTTGTTTTTAATATCAGAATTAAATTAGTGGCATTGTAAAAATACATTCGATTAGATTTAAATGTGTTTTGACCTTTACTGTACCGCCAGGTCAATCTATAGCATTTCAAAATATCTATTGAATAGCTTCCGAGCATTCGGCATTCGGTCCGACCTGCATCGGGAAGAGGCTAATGAATAACCTGAATATTTCAAGCGGTCGACAGCCCGTACAGGCGGGCGGCTCATGAAATTAGACATTTGTTTCGTGAAACAACATGGCGGACGACATTCGCATTGTGTACATTGTGCATCACACTTTTTATATTCTAAAGGTTTATAAATACACTAATATATATATAAATAGTTATTATACGCCGTCGTAGCCTAATTGTTTGATCTACCGTCTCTCAAGCAGAGGCCGTGGCTTCAAATGCGGTTCGTACCTCTGAGTTTGTCGGAATTTATGTGCGAAATTTCATTTTTTTACCGTGAAGGAAAACATTGTGCACCTTCTCCAACGTGCAGGTTTGTTGATGATGGTTCACAACCCTCTACAAATATGAGACTGTTGCACTGGCTTTAAGAGTACAATTGAAAGAAATTAACATGTGAAGGCAGATTATGAACCTCGAATCGATCGATAACTTGAATGACCACTACGTCAAATTAATTTTTGTTTCTGTTTTGTTTTTATTTTGTTTCCGTTTCTTTTTTTTCACAAAATTTGTTTTTTTTTTCGAGTTTCGGATTTTGTTTCTTTATGTTTTTTCACAAAATTCGGGCAGCATAATATTAGTAAATAAATATGGCTGTTTACAAAATTAACATAAAATGGCCAAAAACTGATAATGACTAATAAAACTAATAACTTTTTCATAAAAAACCATTGACTTACAATTATATGGACGTCGGGTGCGCGCTAAAAAGTGTCCGAACTTATAGGGCGTTAAAATCGTATACACAGCGTCATTCACGCTTTAGTCTTCGTTTGTTCGACTGACAGCGAAGCAAGCAAAATTAGACAGTACTGCAATAACATTACAATTAAAATTCAACATTTTAGCTTTTTCATATTCCTTTACATGTCACTACGTTTAAATAGATTGACTTGGGGCATTTTTTTCGTGGTTTGTGTATTAGACCCGTCGTCCATTTATTTGTAAGTCAATGTAAAAAACCGATCCCAAAAGTTTGTGAATTACATCTATTTGCCAAGTTTTATTAAAATCGGTTAGCGGAAAGTGGGTGTAATCCTATAAACCTGATTCATTCCCGAATTTGTCACCGTTGGAGGTGGAATATTTTTTTCAAATTTGAATAGAAGCACTAGTGAGGTATCCCCTTTCCAACACAAAAAAGAATCATAGAAATCGGTTGATGAATGTCATAGTAATCGCATAACATTTTTTTTAAAATTATATCTAATGACGGGACGAACAAGTCGTGCGCCTGACGGTAAGCTACACACCTGTCCATAACAGCTGAAGTGTCACTCAGAGTTTTTATCACATAAGTCTAAGGGGCACTAACACTGCGCCCGTTATCCTAAGACATAAGTTGATTCCCCTGTAATTTCACCAGTATCTTTAACCTTTCAAAACCGGAACGCAGTAATGTTAATTACTGCTTGGCGGTAGAAATAGGTAAGCAGTACTTCCCTGGACGAACTCTAAACATACAAACAAAAAAAATCCAGGCGGTTTGAAAACTTCTTTTTTTTTGAAGTCGGTTAAAACCAGTTTCTGTTTCAACAACGTGTAGCAATCGCGAAAACCTATGAACTCGAAATGCTAAAGAAACCGAATTAAATATTGATAGTAATGACTATATGGTAATGGCCCGTCACGTCTTTCTAGAGTATCATCTATCTTAGTGAAAACAATTACAAACGCAAACAAACAAGCATTCATGTAATGATCACCGACATGTCATTAGACACGGTCTGGGTGTGTCTGAACGTTTGTTGTTAAAGTCATGGTTATAGTGGTTTGATTTTTAGGGTGATTAGAGTTGCTAATATAATTTGGACTCTCACGTGTGAAAGAAATGAGTTAAGAAATTAAAGTTATTGGAAAATAGGTACTCAGATACATATCGATTCTTCCGAAGAACAGAGTCCGATGTGATTTTATAGCGAAAATAGAATAAGTACGTTACGCGAATAATTTCGCTATTCAAAGTAAGGCCTATGTAAAGGTGTTTTGGGAATTTATATATCTTATTTCGTTTCGGAAATGTAAAATCGAACAACGGTCAATCTGACACCCACAGCGAAGAAGAACGAACGAAATGTACAATATCTTGAGAACAAGTAGTCTGGCCATAGATCTTTGCTCTATGGATGAGTCGATCATACTTTAGCAAACTACACCGCTCAAAGTATATTGGATTAAATTTAAATTTGAATTATTGTCAGTAATATGAGCTCTCTATTTATAGATAAGGATAATACTGTGTGTTGGTTGTAATATTTTTAATGATATTCACGT
Source organism: Hyposmocoma kahamanoa (assembly GCF_003589595.1). Classification (NCBI taxonomy): domain Eukaryota; kingdom Metazoa; phylum Arthropoda; class Insecta; order Lepidoptera; family Cosmopterigidae; genus Hyposmocoma; species Hyposmocoma kahamanoa. The sequence continues at coordinate 13,814 of NW_020653642.1, read as the reverse complement.
TTTATTCTGACTTGAGGAGCCACATGTTATACGTTTTTATCACACAGATGACACAAATTTTTTTAAATACCACGTACAAGTGAAATTTTATAACTTTCGAACTTTAGAAGTTTTCGACTAATTTCGTTCATTGAATCTTTACGCCCCCGAAAAGTTGTTATTTTGCAGATGTGGCGTTAAGGAAAGGGTCTATATAAACAATGTTTGTTACATTTAATACATTTTTAAAAGTAATTCTAATTGCGCATTAGTTAAAACAAACTTTTGCTTGCAGCTCTAAAAAATGTTTACTTTGGTGAAAGATTAGTTTTTAAAGTCCAACTTTAGCTTGGTGATTATTTTTATTTTACTATGCAGCAAAACTATTTCCGGAACCGCCAAATTAATAATTTTTTTATAAAAAAAACCGACGTCAAAAGTTCGTGGATTAACATCTATTTGCCAAGTTTTATTCTAACGCTTTCAACAAAAAAGAATCATCAAAATTGGTTCATAAAAGCGTGTCATCGCGAGTTATCGCGTAACATACTTAAGTACAAAAAAATTCAGTCGAATTGAGAACCTCTTCCTTTTTTGAGAAGTCAGTTAAAAAAGTAATCAATTAGTGGTGTTGACCACTCTGTGTCACCCCTTGCATCATCTATATGTAGACATTTTCTACTCACACCATATAATTTTTTTCGTGAAAATAAAGCTAACGGGGACAATCTCAAAATAATTCAAAATAATGGTCCCCCTATTAATACAAGCTCGTCATATTCATATTTGTAATTGTATACGACTGGAAGACAATAGGCGTTTAATCAACATATTTCTTAATACAAGCTTCTGTGTTACTACTTCTCGAAAGGAGAAGGCTCAGATTTAAGTTTTTTGTTTATAATACCAAGTAACGGGACAAACGGGACGAAGTCGTGCGCCTGGTGGCAAGCGACACGCCTGTCCATAACAGTTGCAGTGCCACTCAGAGCTTTAAATCGCAAAGACCTGAAAGGTACAGCCACTCTGTCCCCCTGAGACATAAGTTGACAAGTCTCATGTGCCTGTAATTTCACCAGCACCCTTCTGTACCTTATCTCATTCGCAGGCTCGAGGACCTGGGGGTGAGAGGAATTCCTCTTGATCTTTTCTTTATTACTTGACTGATCGGAAACAGTGTGTTGGGATCGACCTTTGGCTGAGCGATGAGCTCCCCTACGGCTCAGCTCACCTACGGCGACCCCCAAGGTAGTATTGTCGGGCTTACCTTGTTCTTGGTCTTTATTAACACCCTGTGCAACCTTAAACCCTCCTATACCAGGATTCTGACCTTCGCCGATGATACGGCGCTTTTCGTCAGTGGACGGAGCTGGAGTGAGGTCTTTGACTCTGCGCAGAATGGTCTCAACGCGGCATTTCATTTCCCCTCAAAACAGGAACGCAGTGATGCTCACATTACTGCTTGGCGGCAGAAATAGGTAAGGTGGCAGTAGCGATGGGCGAGTCGAGCTATTTAACTCGATTAACTCGAGTTACTTCCACGACGAGTCAACTCGAGTTACTTCCACGACGAGTCAACTCGAGTTACTTCCACGACGAGTCAACTCGAGTTACTTCCACGACGAGTCAACTCGAGTTACTTCTACGACGAGTCAACTCGAGTTACTTTTTTATGACCTCAAGCTAGCTTGGTTCGGTGTCCGCCCCGTCGAGCCGAATACTTCATTCATACAGCGCAATGCGCAGTGACCACTCGTTGTCACTCGGTCGGTTCGGCGGCCCTCGCAGCAAGCTTGAGTCGCGAGCGATGGGCGAGTCGAGTTATTTAACTCGAGATAATCCCACGAGTCAACTCGAGCTACTTTTTGTGAACTCGAGCTAACTCGGTTGGGTTTCCGCCGAGTGGAATAATTCATTCATACAGAGCGTCGGCTATTCGTTCTCACTCGGTCGGTTCGACGACTTTCGAAGCACGCTCGAGTCGCGGGCGGCGGACCGATCGTGCCCAACTCGGTGAATCGTCGGTTCGAGTCATACTCGAGACTCGCGGTTGCCCTGTCAGACACCGAGTCGAGTTAACTCGACTTGTGTCACGTCAACTCGCGTAACTGGAATTGAAAAAATACAACTCTTCCCATCGCTAGGTGGCAGTACTTCCCTGGACGAATTCTAAAAGTAAAGATATAAATTGCAGTGTATTTACATGTACATTTAAAGACGAACAAATTTAACCTTTTTATCGACTTAGGTTTTCGCGATTATTAGCTAATAAATTTTTCAATCAGCCTTGACCATGTCAGTTGTGTGTCGATGGTAATGGTGGATTAAAGGCGGGATTTCGTAAGTTTTGGTGTTTTGCTAAAAGTTACTAATGGCTTGTCAGAGGACAGCCTTGAAAGGGTTGTAAACCCTAACTAGCCGTGAACAGGTTCACGGCAATGAAATGGGAAACTTCCGGTCCACAAAATTTATTAACGAAGTAAAGTTTAAAGAAAGGCTGTAACAACATAAAGGTAAATGTAAAAAAACAGGTATAACAGTATAAAACACTCCCTACACTTTATTATTAAGGCACTTACCCCTAAATGGGCCGAGAAACTGAATTACAGAAATAGATACATGAAGGGTGTAGACTTATAAATTATTACACATGATTAGCTTATTAACAGCTCTGACTGTTGTGGCGGTTGAGCTGGGAGTGACCGTGGTACGAAAACAAAATGAGAAAGTGAAGGAAGATTCAAATTTAAAATTTAAATACAAGTAAAATAAAAAAATGATAAGATACAAGAGGCGATACAAAGAGGTGAGATGGCGGTGTAAGGAGGTCACACCGTCACAGCCTTCGAGCCGTATTCCACTGCCATTGCAACTTTTTGGTGCTCTGCTACTAATTATTATACAAAAAAAAAATATAATTAATTTGAAGACTAAATGTCTGACGAAACGACATAAAAATTAAGATATTTAAGTAATTTCCATGATAGTTTTAGTAATACACTAAAATAGCCTTTATAGGGCCCGAAACGTCGGTTTGTTCGAAAAAAAAAACAATTATACGTGTTAGCGAATCATGAGATTATTTTTATTTTATTAGAAAACTTATTTGCTTCAATAAGAAATAGTTTTATCGAAATAATAAATAAATCGACATCGTCATCATCGAATCAGCGGAACGCTGACGGGCGGCCGCCATTATAAAAAACATCTTTGACTAGAAAAGACGTGGTTTTGTCTTGTTTGGATTTATAGTGAAAGATCTTATAATATAATTTATAACAGTCACTGAAGTCTCAATTCTATGTCTGCGAGGAAAATCTCACATGCGTGATTTAGCTTCGAAAAAATAGTTTCATTAAACATTTTATTTCAAAGGAATTCAAAGCGAGTAGATACCAGTGGCGAAGCGAGAAAATTGTTTGTCTAGCATAGTTTTTGGTTTAGTGTACACTTTAGAAAAAAGATTCGTTTCGTCCTAGAAAAACAATCTACACACATCAAAAGTGTCTAGGGATCAAGTGAATATTTTTGAAATATAAATTATTTGAGCAATATTTACCAAATCCAGTCTTCCAGGACGACTTCTTACTTTAATGCTTATGTTTTATTTAACCACTTATCCCTATATTTAATAAAAATAAACTAAAATTGATGTTTTTGCAAATTGTGGGAAAAATATCAAATTAACGGCGTCAATTATGACAAAAAAATGGCGAAAATGATGATTTTGCTCATTTTTATTGTAAAGATAAGAAAATTAATAATCTATATTTCCACCATTAAGACGAATCACACAATTACACCGATTTGGCATGCTTAAGATGAGTTCATCAAAATCACTTTGAGGAATGGCCGCCCATGTGTTTTGTAACAAGTCAAAATATTGTTGTAGAGTATGTACGGTATGCATACTCGGCACAGCTCTTCTTTGAAGCATATCCCATGCGTGCTCAATTGGATTGAGGTCTGGCGATTGAGCAGGCCACGGCAGAACGTTGATACGAGCTTCGGCAAGAATGCGTGTTACGACTCTAGCCGTGTGTGGACGTGCGTTGTCATGCATTAGTTGAAATGAATCACCCAACTGGACTCGCAAAGGGATAATAACATCTGAAACAATCCTCTCTGCGTAAACTTGAGCATTGAGGTTACCCCTGATCCAAATGAGATCGGTTCTTCCGCCGATCCAAATACCGGCCCATATCATTATTGTTCCCCCACCATATGGATGAACTTCCTGACAATATCTCAAACGTTCATGACGTCCAGATGTTCTCCAAACTCGAGTACGTCTTGTATCCGGTCTCATACCGAAGCGGGATTCATCCGAAAAGCACACATAGCGCCAGTCTTCTTCCTCCCAGTTTCTGTGTTCGCGAGCCCATCGTAAACGGGTCCTGCGATTGCAGGGTGCAATAGGTGGAACTCTGAGCGTCCTGCGGGATCGCAGACCCACTTCACGTAAACAATTTCGGATTGTTTGATCGCTTATTAGCAAGCCTGAGGAGCTGTGGAGCCTCGTAACCAACATCATGGCGGTCATGGTACGATTCCGTCGAGCAGTATTTTGGATATACCGGTCCTGTCTGCGAGTCGTGATGCGAGATCGTCCTCATGCGATAGCGCGTCCAGAGGCGACTTATGACGCTCTGTGTAGTGTTAAGAGTGAAAGCCACAGCACGTTGCCTGGAACCAGCTTCCAACATTCCGACGGCTTGCATCATCACTTCTCGGGTTAAATGATGTCGTCTCTCCATAATAATGTAAATTGTTTCGGTTCCGATGCAGATATTGTAATGATTTTCAAAACGCTATAACTCATTTTTATACAAAACCACATTGACAATCGATTTTCTTCTTATTATCGAATTTTAAACAATATTCCTTATTTAAATGTTAAAACTCACTAAAAAGTATTAATAGCGATACAAAAAAGTTAATATAATTAACCCTAATTGCAGCAATACTCTTAAACGTACTTGATCCCTAGACACTTTTGATGTGTGTATTTCCTTAAATAATATTTGCTGAAATATGACTAATTTAAAAGTGCATTATTTAACAATTGAATTGAATATTCGGCAACTTTTTCACACGCTCGACGTTCTCTAATTTTATCTTTTTAATTATATCTTTGGAAAATATGTAATGAGTTTTAATGTTAAAATAAAGTTGTAATATAACTATTCAATGCAAAACACTGACGCAACGGATTACGAGCATTTTGTAGTTCCCTCAAAAGGCGCTAGCGTGGCTAGAGGTCCCGGAGCTTAATTTTTCTTTATAATGTTCGACCATTGTATCAATAATGTGTTGGTTACTTTTCTCCAATTGCAATACATAGGATTTTGCCTTCACTATCTTCGTCTCTACGATCCCAAACAAAGGTTAAACCTAATTAAGCTTTAAATTGATATGACAGGGAATTAGTTACATATTCCATTAGCTCCAGATGAGGAAGATTGATTACTGAATCAGAAACTCTCAGTAGCACTTGTGCGTAACCAATTTATTAACAGTTACACGTTGTGTTAAAATTAATTTGTTAAGTTATAAAAGGTTGTCATAGGGAATTATGTGATGAATGCTGAAGGTTATAAAGTAAAATTTATTATTCATCATCTAAAAAATATGCAGTCGATTGAGAACTTGCTCCTTATTTGAAGTCGGGTAAAATAAACTGTCTGTCCTCACAAGTCACAAAATTCATTTAAGGACAATGTATATGGTTCTATAATAAGATCCCGGTTAATGTTCAAAATTTGTCATTTACGAGGTTTATAACTACCGCGAAACAGAACTTACTCGTACACTAAAAGTTATTAATTTGTACAGCTTCAGCGTACACGGATAACCAAAATCCATGGTAGCGACCCGTTTAGCTCTTGCAGGTCTACTCGGTCGAGGATCGAGGTCGATCTACTGGGGATCTTCTTGTGTACGCCTCTCACTTATGGAGCGAGGCCATAGAAGGGCATGGCGAAGCAGTGTCTTTAGACATTTCTAAAGCCTTTCACAGGGTCTGGCACGCAAGCCTTTTAAGCAAGCTTCCCTTTTATGGGCTTCCCACTGACCTTTGCAAATGGATTTCGAATTTCTTGAGCGAACGTTCGATTCGAGTGGTCTTAGAAGGCTACTCTTCCGAACATCGGGCGATAGATGCCGCCGGAGTTCCTCGGGGTTCTGTACTGTCTGCAACCTTCTTTCTGCTGCATATAAATATGTTCATTCCAGGTACCTTTGGGTATGCTGACGACAGCACAGTTGTGGACAGGTACATGACCAATGCAAGGGTCAGTGGAGAAGAAATCCAGTCTTGTCGAAAGTCCATAGTTAGTCGTTTGAATTTGACACTTAAGGCAGTCTCGGATTGGGGCGATGCTAATCTTATCAAATTTAATGCTACCAAAACGCAGGCGCGTTTTTTCTCTACTAAACGGAGTCCCTTTTACCTGACATCGACTTTTCGTGATATATCCGTACCGATAGCCGACCGTCTTCACCTACTTGGAATGGACCTGTCGTCCAATCTGAACTTCGGCAGATACATTGAATCCATGGAAAAATGCAGCCAGGAAATTTGGCATCCTTTCCAAGGTGAGGCGTTACTTCTCACCGGGACAGTTGCTTCAGCTGTATCAAGCACAAGTCCGGTCGTGTAAGGAGTACTGCTGCCACTTATGGGATGGCTCTGCTAAATACCAACTGGCCACCTTGGATTCAATAGACAAGAGGCTTATAGGTAACACCGCCGTAGAGTTGCCAGCTTATCGGTATTCTACAGGATATATCATGGAGAGTGTGCGATGGAATTGCATAATTTGATTCCGCCTTCCCCTTTCCGTCATCGGGGGATTAGACGTGGGCTGGGGTTCCACCCTTATGTTGTGTTTCGCTTCCACATTTGTATGGCGAGCGGCTAGGGAGTGGAATTCCCTGCCTGCAGACTTCTTCCCCGAACGCTATAACTTGGACCTTTTCAAGGCGAGAGTGAATAGGCATTTTAGGTGTGCATGCTACATCTTCGACCTCATCGTCACTTTTCATCAAGTGAGATGGAGGTCAAATGCTCACTTATATTTTATAAAAAAAGGTAGTACAGAGTACTAAAAAAACCCGACCTCAAATGTTCGTGGAATTACACCTATAGGACCTACAGGAGATAATAAAAATCGGTTCTCACTGCTTAAAGTATATTGAGAGAGAAAAACGCCTTAAATTGGAGCATAGCAAAATAAACCATTAAAATAATTGCTCCTTATAATAAAATTTAGGCGCTATGAACATGAACAGCCACCCTTAAAGGTGGAATATTTTCTTCAAAATTATATGGGACCACTACTGAGGTACCCTCTTTCTAACAACAAAATAATCATCAAAATCCTCCTTTTTTTGAAGTCGGTTAAAATTGTGAATGATAAATGTAAACAAAAGTTTATTTACAAAGAGCAACACTTCGAGTTTCTTATTCATTCTTCTCAGAGGAATCTGCCTTATGAATAAGTAGTTGTTGAGCTTAATCAAAGTGACGATTTCAAGTGTAATTTGCTTATCTATGAAAAAAGATTATTATAAGTTTAAAATCCTCTATACTGGCTTATTGAGAGTTTGGGGCCTTCACACGTTTGACAGGGGTTGTGAACCTTCTTCGACATATAGGTTTCACCATGACGTTTTGCTTCGTTGTTCAACGAGAGGCATTGCTGGTAAACATTTACAAATCAACGTAACTTAAATATTAAGGAACAATGCCTATTTCGGATTCGCAAATTCGCGAATAGTTGACACTTCAAAATCCAAATCAAGTGAAAATCCATTAAAATATAAGTGATAAAATAATATATGTAAGGTACATTCATAAAACTTTAAAATAAGTTGGAGAAAGAAAGATATACATTTTTAAAATACGTCAAAAGGCATATTTGTTTTTGAACGTAACACGACTAACATTTTTACATTTCATTTTAATCCTCGTTTACACTTGCCATGATGTCTTCAATGAGCTAATTATGAACGAAAGTTACAATAATTATGAGATCAATAAGCAATGATCTTACACATACGTAAGTTTTCTTTAATTGGCTCTCAATTTCAAAGGTGTCAGAAAATTCATGAAAAGATTTCATGATAAAAATTTAAAGACTAAAAAGTCGTTGAACAACCAAATAAATACAAAGACACGACAACAAGCACATAGAAAAATTCGTGAGGTCCGCTGGTTCGTTCTGTGACTTAGTTGGTATAGCGTCTGGCACGGTATGCTAGAAGACGTCGATTAGAATCCGGCCGGATGGAAGGAATTTTTTCTGAGTGGTCGACCTTTATATTAATACTTATAACAAACTAGTGGAGTAATTTCACAAAAAATAATTGAATATCAATTCAATAAAAATTTAAAATATTTAAAAAAAAAGAAATTTTTTTTATGCACCATTCTCATTCGTCTGTCTCAGAGTCGTATTCCAGAACTCTACTCAATGCTCAGATCAGGACTTGAGTATGATTTCAAGCACTAGAAATACGACCCTAATGGCAAGGACTAGAGTATGACTTGTAGTGCTTTAAATTATACTCAAGTCCTGACTTGAGCATTGAGTAGAGTTCTGGAATACGACCCTTAGTGTTTCTAAGTATTTCTTTTAATGCGTACACAACTATACTTATCATAAATCCACTTTTCCTATTTAAAAAAATATAAATTCAATATAATTAGAAAGTATATGGAAATACAAATGAAATCCTGTATCTGCGATTGACGGTCATCAATTTTTTATAGCTCATCCAGGCCTGGTCAAGATTCAAACCCTTTCAATTCAGAATTAACCGTTTTGAAATAATATATAAAAGAGTACAATTGTTTATGCAAACAAACCAACGTTTTGGGCCCTTTACAGGTCCCATGGTCACGGCTAACTGAGATGGTCTTTACCATCTCAATTAGCCGTGACCATGACTTTCGTCAAACAGTTATATCTAGTATTAATAATGTAAACACCCTATTTTTTACTTTAGTTACAAGTTTTCATTTATTATCCAAGATAAAATACTTAATTTTTAATTTACCAAAGAACGTTCCAATTTTCGCTACCTATGTTTTACAAAATATTTGGAGACCATGATAACTGCAAAGCAGGGTTTTTTAACTTTTCTTCTAGACAAGGACACCTCTCAAAATTTTTAAGAGCCCACGGACACTTTCCGAAACGATGAAGAACTTTTTGCGGTGCACGGACAAACCTACACAGGTTTTTGTTGTGCCACCAGTATTAGATTAATAAATATTCCTTTTATAATTTTTTTTATAAGAAATAAATTAAAAAAAGGTTCGCGGGTGGCATTGATGTGCGTCTCGCTCATAGATATAGAAAAAAAAAGGGTAGATATGTAAAGACGGTATGTAAGATCGAGTACCGATGTCGCTACTTTTTAGCTTGTGTGCAATTCAAGCTTTACGCTCTATTATCTACTATCATAACTTAAAGATTTTGATTGGGTAGGGCTTAAAACGTGAAAACAACGTAACACAATTTTAAAATTTAACAAAATTATACTTACAGTCACTTGGGTAAGAGTTATATTATAGTATTTTTTTCATCCTGGTTCAGCCAGTCGCCATCAGGTGGCGTTTTAGTAAAAATGTTACTAGTATATAATAGACAACTATTACACGTTACGTGGCGCTGAAACTGATTTTTCGTTACACTAAGATCTCACGGAGCGGTTTTCACCCACGCCTGCCGCGGGATCGCGGCGTCTGTAGACTGTGGTAGCTAAGTACTTGTGTAAAATTAGTAACACATATCACGGCGCGTTTTACGCCTGTAGTGGTGATGGTTGCTAGCGGTTGCCGCGGCGGGGTACTAGTAGAACCGCGCAGGACGCGATCACCTGCGCGCTTGGCGGCCGTCGTCATCCGCGCACTTTGGCGGCCGGTTCAGGCGCAATGTGGTGCAGGCACGCGGGATAAGTTCTCTATTAACCGCGCGACTTGCGATTAACTCCCACTAACTTCGCGGTCTGTTTCGCAATCGCAACGGTTTCGTGCCCGCAATCGCGGCAGCTACGTGCCCGCACAAACTTGCAGGGTCGTGAGTATTGAAATAAAACCGCTGTCCCGCAGCACCGGGGCGCGCGGATGGAAACCGCTCCGTGAATTGTTAACCTTATTGACCTTAAACTGACGCTACTCAACGAGCTATGTGGTCCTACCTAATCGATAGTTAGAAACCATGTGACTGTTTTTAATATTAAAAAAATATACCATTTACCATACCATAAACTATTATCATTTTCCTAATGGCGGTCACTAGGCTTGGGCCAGTGTCAGTTTTCCATTATACGTTACCACGGGTTGGTGAAGCTGTCATTGTCAAGCGTAAACTCGGACCATCAGCGAAATTAATAAATTAAATCATGTTAGGATTTATGTAATTTTCTATAATTGTTTCTAATTTATTTTGCATGCACATGTAAAATAAAGCCGTTTTTATTTTATTTATTTTTAAATGCATTTGCTATGGAAATTTAAACAAAGTCGAAAATAGTAGTAAAATCAATATTTCGATATTTCTGCAGCTTCAATTCAACCTTCTCTTATTTTGAACTCATTGGCAAAGCTTAAAAATTAAAAATACTCTACGTTTAATCTACGAGTATAATGGAATTTAAATATCTAAAACAATAACACACATACATTTTTCTTCAAGAAACAGCAACATACAAATTGACATGAAATTGAAACGGTTGTCCGAAATATGAGTTGTGTTAAAGTCACTCGAAATAAAATGTTTAGTAATAATAATAACAATAATAAAATAAAGGAAATCAATTTAACGTGAATGCTTTTCGCTTCGATATTTTAGGGACTTTAATTACAAAAATCATAGTAAGAAATTCAAACATTTCAGTAAAAATTTATTGTCGATAAACATCAGTCATCGTAAATGAACATCACTATATTTGAGTCTAGAAATTTCTATGGAGACAAAAAGAAAATATTCTTTTTAAAATAATATTGGTAATAAATATTGGTTTTAAAATTTTTGTTATCACTCAAATTTTTACAAGGTGTATCGCTACAGCTTGGCATTTTCACGTTTTACGAGAGATCTTGTATGTACAACGATCGCCATGTCACAGTGGCGATGTTTGTAGGCGTGTCTCCTCGATATGGTCATTTTGATCGCTTTATTTTTTTCTAATTAAAACGGATATTTGACCATAGCAGCGTTTTAGTTAGTGGACGGCAGCTATATACTCACAACATATTGTATACCAATTTTTATATTAATGGTTCTTAGGTTTTCGCGATTGTTACACATAGGAAATGAAACTATTTTTCCGGATTTAAATCGCGTATATTTGTTTTTTCAAACAAACCGACGTTTCAGGCCCTTTACAGGTCCCATGGTCACGGTTGACTGAGGTGGTACGGTCTTCAACCAGTTATGTCTAATATTAATGCAAACCACCCTATTTTTTCACTATAGTTACAACAGTTATTAATTAAATACGTTATTTTTAAATTTACAAAGAAAACATTCCAATTTACGCTACATTAAGTTTTACAAATTATTTTATTGAATGAATTTTTATTAACTTTAATTTATTATTAATTATTAATAGAAATTAGAATACACTAAAACATATTAATTAGTACTGCAGTCTTATGTCTGTTTGGGATTTTTCATTAGAGGAAATACTGGATCCCAAACTGATGGTACGGAGAAACCATCTTCCCTGTTGAAATTAGGATGTTTTTTAATTTCAATGGCCTCTCGCAGCATCCTGGGTAGATAACGGACTTCTTTTGCAAGGACCTGGGGTTTGTCAAACTTCATTGAATGTGGGCGGAAATAAAGGGCCCGAAACGTTGGTTTGTTTGTAAAAACAAATATACGCGATTTAAATCCGGAAAAATAGTTTCATTTCTTAATGCAATATGTTATGTAGTCTCGTCATGGACTCCCGGCGTTCATTACACGGATCTCCTAGGGGTCCATGGACCACAGGTTAAGAAGCCTTGCTGTAAAGGAACCGTTGTTTTGATTAAAAAAACAAATATATGCGATTTAATTTTCAATGTGTAACAATCGCGAAAACCTAAGAACTCGATAAAGGAGCATTGTCCTAACCCTATAAGGGGATGACCTAAGAAGTCAAGACTGCCTCCTCAGTCGGTTTATTAGCACACAACTGGACAGCGGTCGCCAAACTTCTAGTGACGGTTGTGACATATCTTTTTTTGGTAGCCTAACTGTGGAAATAGATGAGTAGATAGATAAACCTTATTGGTCGAAACAGGCACTTAAACGTTGCAACACGAAACTACTGACCATAGATTAAGGTAATAATAATGTAGAAGTGGACATAATTATGAATAGCACAATAACTCACCGTTAGGGTACTGTACGGTAATTCGATATTTCGGTAGTCTAAACAATTTGTCGAAGTAGTTCTGTCGAAGTTGCGACAAGTAATTTGTCAATATGAATAATAAATATACTAAAAAATATTTTATTATAAATACAAATTTGTTTTTTTAATATAATAGTTTGAAAAAAGAAATATACGTTCGGTTCAGTGAGATCGTATGAATTCTTTTAAAATTAATAATTATAAATAACGCACACACTCAACGTAGCCCCGCAGTAGGGTAACCTTGTGTCGCGGGTGCCATGGACACACACATAGACAATCACAAATTACACCCAAACTCACGAGGGAAATAAATGTAGGCCCATGTAAATATTTCTCCCGGCCCGGTCGAACCTGGGACCTCTGCGTGGCAGTTCGGCATGGTAACCGTTCGGCTATAAATGCAGTTAGCTTTGTGTTCATCTTTTGTAAAAAATATAATATAAAAATTATGATAGGAAAAAATAAATAAATAACGCACAAACCCTGCGTCGCTAAATCACTAAACATCAGAGAGATATTCAATAACTAAATATTGCAAATTCGAAAATTTAACAACTCGATATTACTAATGTAAATTTCAGTTCTGAGGAAATAACAACAAATAATTTGTCGAAGTAGAGTTATGTCGGAGTTGTGACAAATATTGCGGCAAATCAAATCTGATTTATATATATCAAATAAATATTATGTTATGTTGTGTTGTTGTGTTCTGTATATTAATCTATTCTAATTGAAAATGTTCTAACAAATTATATGGGTCTATCTATGCCTGAAATAATTATATTCTAAATAATTTGTTGAAGTAGGGTTATGTCGAAGTTGCAACAAATAATTTGTCGAAATACAGTTATGTCGAAGTTGCGACAAACCGTTTGTTGAAGTAGGGTTATGTCGAAGTTGTGACAAATAATTTGTCGAAATACAGTTAAACCGCCAAGTAATGTTATGTCGAATATATATGCGTCGAAGTTACGTGTGAGATCCGCCGAAGTCCTTTTACTTCACAAAAGACTTTAGAAAGTCAATTAAGCGTGATAAAAATCACAAAACCGTACGAGGTCGTTATGAATATGAGATTGACCACACCCGACCGACATGCCGACAGAGTATCACTTTCATTGGTGCATCTTACCGGACATGTGGTCACTGAATCATCGTTCGACCGCGATGTACACGGATCCGTGGTTGCCTAACGAGAGATGCAATCAAATTACATTTTAGTGACGCTTTGTATTACGCGATTTTCTTTTGTTCCTGCTTAGCTCTTGCGGCCGCGTGGAACATTTGACGAAATACATTGTATAGAGGCGCGTGAGTAATGTACCGTGTTCAAATTAATTTATCGCTTTAAATGTGTTATAGTTGATGGTAAAATTTACAATATGCTGTTTCAAAATCAAAATCAAAATAATCTT
>NW_020653641.1:0-12309 GCF_003589595.1 Hyposmocoma kahamanoa | reverse complement strand
GATGGTTCGGACATGTAGAGAGAATGAATGAAAGAAGATTAACTAAACAGGTTTATACTCGGCGAGTGTGAGCAGGAAAGTTGGTGAAGGCCAAGAAATTGTGGCCATCCTAAAGAAAGTACAGGTCAAGAGACTCTTAACCAACGAACATGTTTTAAAGCACTGATGCATGCTGAGGAGGCGAAAGATGTGTGTCAGGACCGTTGCAAGTGGAAGACTGTTGTATCTGCCTAACACGATGGAAAAAAGGCGTTAAGTGTAAGTATATTATTTGTAAAATAAAATAAAAAGCTCGCAGAACTACATATATTGCTACCATAATAAGTCAAGTTTTGTTCCAATACTTTCATTAATTGATCAGATTTTAATTTCAATTAAATTTAAAAAAAGTAATATTTAAATTTAAAAAACGCAGGAGCGAGGGTTGGGGCCGTCAGGAACGATGATGTGCACGTTTGAATTTTCTATCAAATAGAGATTTAAAAAAATTGAGATATTACAACAAAAACTATAAAGTTTATTTTTGGTAAATTTATTATGTTTTGTAAACAGTCATGAAATAGCAGTTATTGTTTGTATTAAACAAATAAGTAATCCTGTTGTCTAAATTTTGAAAAATGTTCAAATATGCATTTAAAGCACAAGCCTTTACAAAGGATCAAAGCCGCGTTTGACAAGCGGATGATTCTATTAAGCCAAAATGTAATGCAGCGGTCGACGCTCCTGGATTTATCACATAGTCGCATTTACAACAACAGGGTATCGTATGAGGTGCTACTTATAACCGATGTACAACCAGCAAGTGGGCGGTTAGAGGGGCGTACTAAAAAGATAATAACTACTTTTCTTCGCAGTTGTCAATGCCGATCTGCGGCGACCTCGTCCTCGTACGGGCGATCATCATCCAGATGGTGATTATCCAGCGTGTGTTAATTCTACGATGGTTAAGGAAAATAACAAAAAGTTAGTATACTTTTAATTACGTTATGTTAATTGTCAGTGAGTACCTCTCTCCTTCTCCTTTTCAGGCATTCGCCTGTCTTACGAATATGGAAAATAACTTAGTTCTCTCTCTAGTGTCTCCGGTGTTCGAGATACATAAATTCTATTTGTTTTTCTTTTATTTTTTTATTTTTAGAATTTAAAAAGGGGTACAATATACTTAAATATATAAAACATAGTCTACAAAACAGTTTGATTGCAGAATCGAAACGAGTCTCAATTGAGTAAAAAGTTACAAACTGACACAATGTGGTTAAAAATACTTAATTAAATTACTAACTATTCAACAAAAATTTGTTAAATAATGATCTTTCATCATTTTTTAAATTTACATATTTGGTATCATGTCTAATAACTTCTGCTAAGCTATTGAATATGTATGGAATACATTTCTTTAAGGTCCTATCTCTATTATGGAGTATATATGTATATAGTTAGTCACTCTTGGGATTACAATTGGGATTACCAGAGGTCATCGACCTTGTATTATAGTTGATATTTTGGAAACTTTATACACCGACGCTACATGAAATTATAAACATATTTGTTTCTCCACAAAACGTTCAAATCACGATAATTGCAGACTAATATAAAATACACTATTTTAAGGAATGTTGAGAAAAAGGTTAAAGACTTAGGCATTGCGGTTGTTCAGTCTGCACGTGAAGTTGTTCGCTTGCTGCACTAGGTTGATGTTAAGGCATTCACAAGACGTGTATTCCTCGACGTGCACATTTTTGTGATTGCTTTTATCATGCGTGACATTCATTTTATTATTATTATTATTGTATATATTTTAAACTCAGTCGGCCGGGGTCAGGGACTCAGGTCCAAGAATCGGCGAACAATACGTGCCGTATCGAGCAGGACCGCCTTCTGCATTTGTGCTGGAAGCGACACGCCACAGAAATCCAACCGCCTCAAGCTGTTAGAAAGGCTGACTGGAATTAACCCATTTGCGGACAAAACAATTGGGATTATTTCAGTGGAGGCCGCATCCCACATGTCGGTGATCTCGTGCGCCAGGTCGAGATACTTCCGGCGTTTCTCGGTGTCAGCTTTCACGACACCCTCGTCATGCGGGATGATCACGTCCACAAGAAATACCCTCGACTGCGATCGATCCAATATCACAATATCAGGCTTATTCGCAAGAATAGTCCTGTCCGTGATAATAGATCGATCCCAATAGATTTTGGTGCGGTCATCTTCGAGTATTGGCTCCGGTGAATACTTGTAATATGGCAACCTCTGTTGCACTAGGCCGTACTTGAGAGCGAGCTCTTGGTGTAATATTTTGGCTGCCTGGTTGTGTCTGTGCAAGTACTCAGTGTTAGCAAGAGCGGAACAACCGGAAACAATATGCCTAAGTGACTCTCCGGGACGGCCACATGCCCGACAAATGTCTACTGTGCCGTCCTTTAGGATATATTCCCGATAGTTCCGCGTCTTGATAACCTGATCCTGTATTGCACAGACAAAACCTTCGGTTTCCCCAAAGAGGTCCCCGAAACGCAGCCAATGTAGGGAGGCTTTACGGTCCATAAAAGGCTCGTGGAGTACCTTGAAGAACCTCCCATGGAGCTCCTTCTCTTTCCATACGGACTCGCGGTCAGAGGTGCTAAGCATCACCGGGTCTCGCCATTCCTCTTTGGTCAACGATAAGAGAGTTAGCCCTTTATCACACGTGACAACCTCTCCACGAATTACGTCATCCGTCATCGTCAAAAAGTAGTTTCTGAGACTGCATATCTCGCGGTTGTGCATGGTTTTGACACTTAATAGGCCTCTACCTCCACACTTCCGTGGGACATACAATCTCATAACTGACGATCTCGGATGATGCATTCGGTGAGAGGTCATCGTCGTGCGGACTCGTCTATCCAGAGCGTCTAATCCCGTCTGAGTTCATTTGAAAACGCCAAAAGTGTACATCAGAACAGGCATGACCCAGGAGTTATAAGCTCGGATCTTATTAACGTCTGACAAATAGCTGTTTAGCACATTTTTCAGGCGCCCATAAAAAAATATTATTATTTTATTATTGCACACGACAATATATAAATGCAAAAATTAGTACATCTTTGCAAAAGACATACATAAAAACTGTTATAAAAATAAATTAAAATAACGCCTTGGAAAATTATATAGCTCTTACGAAATTATTAAAAAGATCGTACAAAGAAAAAATTCTTCGATCCAGCTGGAGTCGAACCAATGTCTTCCAGTAAACCGTGGCAAACGCTATGTCAATTATGTGCTTGTTGCACATCTTGGTTTTTAACGACTTTTTTGCCGTAGCGCCATCTGTGTTAAATCTATTTCTTCACTCAGCCAGGTATCTTTACAGCCGCCAGCGGCTGACTAGAGACGTCGCTTTATTAATTGTAATTTTTACGAAATTGTATATACAATTGTATGTACATATTGCAACGTCCATGGTCTCGAAGGGATTCTGAGTCCGAAACGTCGAGGTAATTAAAATATGTTTTATACGTGATTAAGTCCCAAATTAAAAATCAAATAATGTGTGAAATTCGTGAAAGTTGAAATCAAAGTATGAATACGGGCCTTTTCATGGTCACGGTTGAACATTGGACCTGTCAAGGGCCCGAAACGTTGGTTTGTTTGAAAATACAAATATACGTGATTTAAATCCGGAAAAATAGTTTCATTTCCTATGTGTAATAATCGAGAAAAACTTAAGAACTCGATATAATTTTACTAGTTAACTAAAATATCTGTGCTTGTGTTAAGTATTATATAGTATATCACAGGGAATGAACGCCTCTATATGTTGTGGACTCCACACGTGGCTAAATGTATAGTTCAATTTTAATTTTTACTTACATTGAAAATTGGAATAAATTCAAATCTTTGTTTATGACACTTGAAATAAATGTTTTATTATTATATTTAATTATTTTAATTTTTTTTTCAGCCAAGTGTCGAACAGTCAACGACTCCTCATGACACCTCGTAGAGAGGCGAACACGTTTAACGATTTAACCACCACTGGGTTCGCGCAAATTAATTTACTACCATTTTGACGCAACGCCTGAATAATCATTTTTCTGACAATATGTTTGACATCGCCGTTTGTCAACATCAACACTAGAAATACCGTGACATTGACATTTTCTTTCATATTAATAGCCTTAGAGGATATAGTCTAATAGTAAAATGACAGTTCATTACGCAAAAGTGTTGCCCGCTTGCGAGCAGCTAGTGATTACAGTCGATAAACATTCTATCGAATATCGACTGAATATTGGTCACGCTTATGGAATAGACAGCCCAACTTGTTTCATTTGAATCATCCTCGATCCATTATTCATCCAATTAGTGAGCACAAGTTCATTTGAATTGTCAATTTCTGTAAGTTCATACATACATACACTGTGTTTAGAACTATGTTTATGAAAAATACAAAAAGGTGACATATTTTAAAGTTTTTAATTTTCATTCAATGTGGATAATCGAATCCGCCTATTTTTGTTAAAATGTATATAAATAAAATTTGATTTCGATACTAGCAGGTCAACTATCAAAATAAGAATAAAGAAGGCAACAACGCAATTCGTAATCATTAGAACGTCGTAACATTCAGAATTCAGTCATTTTTGGCACAAATTTATCTTCTTTCGCAACCTATCGATAAAACTATCGACGACAACTACATAACTATTTTAAATTTTATAAAAACTGGCAACCCTACGAATGTCACTTTACTCCGTGTTCAAAAAAGTGTGTTTAAAAATTAATTGCTTTTTTTTAATAGCAACCCCGCTTATCTTACGTTAAAGTGAGCATAATGACATAAGTAAGTAATTGGCTCTGAAAGTAATCGAACCGATTTTGTTGGCATCCTGTATAAATGACGGATGTGAAACTTTTTATTTGTTATAGCACTTTACGGCTAGTGTTTGTGTAACTAGCACACATTACACATACACACTTTACACACTGTTCACTTTAGTAACACTTTAGCTCCTTGTGAAAGACTTCGCCCAGGGAAGCACCTACTTCTGCTTCTGCCAAGCAGCAACGTGAATATTACTGCGTTTGTGGTTTTGAAAGGTAAGTGTGTTGGTAAAATTACGTTCACATGGGACTTGTCAACTTATGTCTCAGAGTGACGGCCACAGTGGCAGTGCTCCTCAGGTCTTTGTGTGTGATTGAGTAACACCGCAATTCTTATGGGCAGGCGAGTCGCTTATCAAAAGACGCACGACTTGTTCGACAGTGTCGCTTACAAAAAATCAAAAAATATTATAAAACAAGAAAATTTAAGAAAAAAAAATTATCTTGGGACGGAAAGAGATACTAGCCAAACAATCCCTGTTCCCGCCGAGCCTTATGTAGTGATTTTCTCAACCAATGTAAGGAAATAATAGCAGACTAGAGAGAAGAAGATGTGTAGAAGAAAAAGTAACAAAAAAATATTTATATTATATATTAAATTAATTAAACTTACTCGTAAAAGTAATATTTGGTATAGTATTTGCAGGCATTTTCGTTATCGCTCTTCTTACCGGAACTTATTTTCGTGACGAACATATGAAACAGGTAAAAAAAAACAAACAAAAAATACTAAAGAGCTTTAATTTTTTCTCCATTTAAAAAAATATGATTAAATGCAATCATGAACACTTGGTAGTTGACTGTATGAGTTTTTCTTTAGCCTATTTACATAGTTCATTATTGGTTGGTTGATAGAAAAGTTTAGAGAAGAGGACAGTAATGGGTTTTCACACTTACTTGCAGGCCTTGACCGGGAAGAAGTCGCACGGTCCATACATACAAACTTTCTGAAATGCAAACATTTCCGAGCATGTTTGAGAAAAAAATATTTCTTTTACTCTTTATTTATATAGGATTTTGATTATTATTGAACATATCAGCGCTATTAGAAAAACGATAAATCAAGAAGACACCTAATAACATCCACGCAGGTAAATCAAAGTACTACCTTACCAAATATGTATATAAAATCTTTGCGGCGTTCGTTTACAACAACATTATAAATGTTCCGAAACCAACCTGTGCAAGTAACCGTACCCATGAGCAAATGCTGTACATCCTCAGAAATTGCACACACTTCGCAGTTTAGTGAATTCGCTCTCTATGCGCGCTGATATTTTTATATAAAAAAAACCCTGCATAATTTGACGTGGTCATACCAAGGAACACGAGGCGGCTCACACCACAGAAACACTTAATAAAACAAAAATAAACATACAGCGAAGTACAAGACAAACAAGGTATTTACAATAACACTTATGGTTTAATGATTTAATAGTATTGAGTGTAATAATTAATGCCTGTTTATGATAATTAATTTGTAAATAACTATGATATCAGATGATAAGACAAGCTGGACCGTGTTAGTTTCAGTTAGTATGTGCTTTAGTCTCCCGAAGTTTGTTTGTTTGTTTGTTTGTGAATATTCTAGTAGCAGTAGCGCTCCTTGTGAAAGAGTTCGTCTAGCCGCTCACGCGATGCGCTCATCCTACCGCAAAATGGCGGCTATTTGGTTTCGCAAATTAGAAAAGGATTCAGTTTAAATACAAGTTTTTATAAATAAAAATTATTATTCTGCATTGCTAAATAAATACCCTCCGTACTACAACAAAAACATCTCAAATAAAATGCAGTAATACACCACAAATCCTGCACTTATAAAGCACTAATGAAATTTTTGGTGTACTTGGGTAAATATGATAATATTCCGTTTGATTGGTTCTAACGTTTACCATGAAATTACTCCTTAAAGTATAGTTTATAAACATTTATATTCAGAGTAAACTTAAAAAACGCTACTTACGGTATGTTTTCAATAAATAAACACCGACATCACCAGCCCAAACAATAACACGCACGATTGTCGTGACGTATTTTTGAAGTTGTTTATTTTTTTTAAATGACAGACCCAGGCATTAGAAACTTTATGGTTTGCTAGAATAGTTACCGAAACAGCAATTAGTATTAGTTCTTTTACCTGTTATAACTTCGATATGCGATAAATCGGTTTAACATCATCACCGGCACCTCTAGGTGTGGTATGCGTCTACGGCTGCATGTATCGCGTGAGCGGTTATGGAAGTACCGCCACCTTACCTATTTCTGCCGCCAACCAGTAATGTTAGCAATACATGCGTTCCGGTTTTGAAGGGTAAGGGTGCTGGTGAAATTACAGGCACGTGGGACTTGTCAGCTTATGTCTCAGGGTGACGGGCGCAGTGGCAGTGCCCTTCAGACCTTTGCGATTTAAAGCTCTGTGTACAGTTGTTATGGACAGGCGTGTAACTTACCATCGTCCCGTCACTTTATATTAAAAAAAATCATTCACTGAATTCGTACGATGATGCGACTTTGACGGTAACCTATCACAAACTCGAATTTCTTTTTTCCGAATTTTATTACTCCGAAAACGGTTCGACTTGGTTTCATTAGTGCGATGACAGTTTAAATTTGCAACACAGAAATGTCTTACAGCGCAAGTATCATTCGCCCGAAAACCTATTATTAGAATAAATATTACATATACGTATTCTTTGGGCACAAGTTTGTTTAGTCTAATCATGTTTGTACTGTCTGAAAATTCGTTTCGACAAAATTATTATTCTTAGATAAAATTGTGCCGCCATAAATTTTACCGTACAGCTAAATTCTGGACTGTACTTTGCTGGTGCACAGCAAGTACAATTACGTAATTTTCGTCATACCATTGTGCTAAGTTTTTGCGGCCATTGCGGCCGGCGAGTGCCAGAACCGAATTTGTTTGCATTACCTAGGCGGTACCACCCTCTCTTGTGGGTTTAGGTTAGGTTAGTATATGAAAAAGCAGCACGATCCAAACGAGCGAAGCGAGCGACTACAACTCGATCAAATTAACTGCATCTCGTTCACTATATTTCATAAAGATGCGAGGTGCTTTAATTTGACGAGTTGTATTTTGCGACACGTTCTGATAATACTTTTAATATCTGTAATAAGAAATAATATGACAAAAATGTATCATGGATATCGTTTTTTTTTACAAAATAAAAATATTTAATGAGATACATTGGTGAAACGGTTTATTGGGGAAATAAAAATCAGAAAAAGAATAACTTGTCAATTTTGCAAAATAATAAAACATTAAATGGTGTAATGAAAGAAACCGTAACGTGTTTTCGGACAAATGAAACAAAATCTATTCAATAAAAATTTAAAGGTTTTCAGAGAAACAAAATTCTATAAATCATGTTTGACATTATACTTTGACATTATAGTATTATTGTTCTTATGTCAAATTTAGCAATCTTAAAATGCTCGGACACAAAGGAAACAATATTATTTTCGAATTTTTTTCTAAATATAGATTGGTGGCGATAAAAAATTAAGTTTAACTCATTTGTTTACGTACATCTTTTCAATATTTTATTTATTTATTACTTCATCGGAAATTTGAAAAATCTTATAATAAGCTACAATGAAATAAGATTGTTTTTTAAACGACTTCAAAAAAGGAGGTTCTCCATTCGACTGTATTTTTTTGCATGTAACATACATCCAAAAAATACAGTACGATACGCGATAATTCCGGCGCACCGATTTTGATGATTATTTTTTTGTTAGAAAGAGGGTACCACAGTATTGGTCCCATTTAAACTTGAAGAAAATATACCATCTCTAAGGGTGGCAAGCTAGGAGATGAATCCGGTTTCGCGCACTTTCTGGTAACCGATTTCAATATAACTTGGGAAATAGATGTAGTTCCACGAACTTTTGAGGTTGGTTTTTTTTATAAAACAATTATTGAAAGGTTATGTTAGGCCTCCAGGACATAGGAGATGAGATAAAGAAGCTGAAATGCAAATGGACAGGACATTCTGTGAGGCATGATGATAACAGACGGAGTAAGGTGTCAACGAAATGGCGGCCAAGAGCTCCAGAATCTTGGGACGTCCTGCATGGAAATAGGCAGATGAAATTCTCAGATTTGCGGGCCATAGATGGATGAGACTAGCGCAGGATCGTGATGGATGGCACTAACTACGGAAGACCTATACCCAGCAGTGGATGAAATCGGTGGATGCTGAGTATTAGTATTTATACCACATAGTATCCAGTACCAATGCCACAATAAACATGACAGATTATCGAATCCAGACACTGTTTTCAAAGAAAATAGAAATTCCAACGGAGAACCCAGTCACAATGCGGGGTAACATTCTAATTCAAGATGGCATCAGAGCTTTCTCTGGAGCTCACGACCGCTCGGGAAAGTCGTTGACGGACAATTTCATGCAAAATGTCGAGCCTTACATAAATATCTGTTTTCATAATCACAGCTTTATCTAAACATTTAGTATACATAGCTTTAAACTGGAATCGTGATTGTGTTATACGCAAAATACGTCGTTCGTAGTTATGAATTGATAACAACTGATAGACGTGTTTATTTAAGTATTTATCTGGAAGAAAGCAGAAACTCAAAACATAAACAACTAGATTGAACTCGATAAATTCAAATACGCGTGCGTCGTTAAAGTTTAAACAATACGTAAAAGGTCCACAAACAAAGTTACATTACATTTTGTTCTATCGCGATAAAAATCGTGAGCAAACTCTCTTAACAATTAGCTAATCCATCTGCTATTATATCACTCGGCGGTGCATTGATGCATTTCTCTTGCGCCCCCCTCCCGAGGCATACGCTCCCGCGGCACCGCGTCCCGCCCGCTGCGCCTGCGCCGCGGAGTGAATGCACTCTCGCTGTGTTATGTAAGCGCTAGCTAATGCATGGCTTTTTGTTGCATCTGCTAGAGATTAGAGCTTTTCTTCCTTAGAAAAGTGTGATTATTTACTTGTGGTACTTACTTGAAGAATTTTTATAATACAAAACTGTATTTTTCGTAGAATCGCTTAATACAGCAATTTTCTAATTTTCGCACGAAAGTTATGATAATTTTGTTTGTATGAATATAAGTAGTACAATCTTCTAATACATACAATAATAATACATAAAATAATACATAACAGTGCTGCGTTTTCCTTAGCGTTCGTTTTTTTTTATATTTTACTGAAAACATTCGCGGTACGCAGTGACTTTATTTACACTGCCTTATAGTGATTACACTGACTAGGTGCCATAAAAACCTCTGTCATTTATCCGTTCCATCGCTGCGGTGAGCGGCCGCATGTATATGAAGTGACAGTTACCGTACATACCAATATAAAGTTAATAACCGCTCTACCATAGAAGCGCGAGAAACAAAATTTGCATCGCACTGCCAATCCAAAAATTCTTCCTTTTGTTTTATTTTTTATTGGACATAATAACAGACTGGTTGTTCACATGTAAGACGCTAGACCTCACAGAAGTCGTCAGAATTAGATATCAGGGTGAACTAGTGGGTAGCAGCGGCGGCGCAGGAGTGCCACTTGGATTAGATTGGAATCGAAAGCCGCGGGCTTTCATATGTTGCGGTTTCTTTGAAGAGCTCGCGTATTGTGAAGTGAACACCGCATTCGATTTGAGTATATTCTACACTCTCACTCTTGGCGAAAAATAGCGGCCACTATTTTATGAGAGGCGCATAGCGCACTTACATATGTACCAATCGACTTTTCACTTGTTGAAACCCAAGATTGCAGTAATAATAATAGTCTTGTTCGAGTATATCGAGTTCTTAAGTTTACGCGATCGCTACACATAGGAAATGAAACTATTTTTCCGGATTTAAATCGCGTATATTTGTTTTTTCAAACAAGCCGACGTTTCGGATAAATATACGCGATTTAAATCTGGAAAAATTGTTTCATTTCCTATATTGTTCGAGTTCAGATTGTTCAGATTTTTAGATGAAAATGGTAAAATTTATATATGTTTGTTATCTTAAACAGATCCCGTGGTCACGGTTGACTGCGATTGCAAAATCATCAACCAGTTAATTCTAATATTAAAGGAAGCCACCCTATTTTTCACTATTGTTATAAAAGTTATTAATTAAATACTTTATTCTTAAATTATTCATAGAAACTGCAGTACTAAGTACGTTGGTTTGTTGAAAAAACAAGTATACGTAATTTATATCCTAAAAACATGTTATGTTATCTTAGTTTAAAGTTAATTGTACCTATTATACGTATCACTGCAGCCCAAATGTTTTTTCAAAGAGTGGTTAACTTCCACAGCCTCGCAGGCGTTTGAAAGACCTCTCTTCACCTTAATGTTAAAAATAAGTTGTACAAGTTGTCATCCAAGTTCAGCGTCCACATTCAAATTGCATTTAACTTTAATTCTTATGCAAGTCGGTTAGCAGTAATCGCCGAGTCTATCATTATGTATCTGCATAGTCTAAGCTAGACTTTCACTATCCCCCCTCTCCCCGTTGGTACTTGCCTCCCCCTCGCAGATCTGTCTATTACGTAATGTTAACTTTGAAGTTGCGACTTTTGAAGTTTGCTGGAAAACTTTTGGATTTTACCGTGTAATATGTTACAATGTCGTCTTAGTTCTGAAAAAAGTACTATTTTTTCGTTTCTTGTTAAGAACAAAGCTAAGGTAGATAGGACATTCGTTGTCTCAGCGGGTAGTGGTTGTATAAGCGTCAAGACATATTTTTTTATAATACCAAGTAAGAGGACGAACAAGTCGTGCGCCTGGGTTGTAAGCGACACACCTGTCCATAAGAGTGGCAGAGCCACTGAGAGCTTTAATCACAAAGATCTAAGGGGCACTGCAAATGCGTCCGTGACCCTGAGACATAAGTTGGTAAGTCTTATGTGACTGTAATTTCTCCAGCACCCTTACGCTTCAAAACCAGAACGCAGTTATGCTCACATGCTCGGTGGCAGAAATAAATAAGATGGCAGTACTTCCCTGGACGAATTCTACTGCTACAATACTTATGTTATCTCATAACTAGTTATCCGAAAGGGAACCGTTACCAGAGTCCTCACGATGCTCCAGTGTGTGGCCCTACATGTAATTCTCTACCTTTAGCTAGTAAAGCGGTGGTAGCTCAGTGGGGACTCGGCTTCTCAATTCAAAGGTTAGCAATTCGCATCACTGTAAATTTCATTTCTAAATTATTAAAAGAACACCCTGAACCAGTTCCGAAAAGTTTATTTCCCAAACATGTCCTATCGGAAATCGAACCCGGTACTTCTATATCTGGGTTATTCCCATGCGATCGCCTAAAACCGAACCGTGTTTTATTTTATATTATTTTCTATTCCCATCGGATCCCCAATGTAGGAGATCAAGAATAAATGGTGCCACCGTCTCGTTTCTACCATCGCACCTCCCGCCAA
>NW_020653640.1:26038-29469 GCF_003589595.1 Hyposmocoma kahamanoa | reverse complement strand
AAAAAAAAATCATTTTTCTTTTAAGGTATTAAAAAAATATAATTTGAAGGCTCATGTTATTTTCTCTTTTTTAGAAACATTTGTCAAGTTTTATTTGGCGTGAAATAAAAAATTAAATCGTTTAGTAATAGAAGGTTAGGCATCGATCGTTTTCGTTCAGTAACATGAACTTTTGACCGGAGTCAACGTCAAATGCGGAAAATTATCATGGAGAATGGAAAAAGAAATAGGAATAAATACGGAAAATATTGGGAAAATATTCGGAAGAATATTCATTTTCCTAAAAAATTAAGACTCGTTCAAAAATGAGAATTTTTCTCCGACTCAACATTAGTTGGGACAGAAAATTAAATGTACTAAGTCTATTTCTAAGATTGGAGTCTGAGAGTCGTATTCTAGAACTCTATTCAATGCTCAAGTCAGGATTGCACTGGCAACACAAGCGCTGTAAATACGACCCTAATGGCAGGGACTTGGGTATGATTTCGAGTGCTTTAAACCATACTCAAATCCTGACTTGAGCATTGAGTAGAGTTCTAGACTACGACCCTAAGTCTAAATTATCAACATAGCAATTTGTTGTTTCTTTATTTTAAATCAAGTCATACAACCATCTATATAGATTTTAAGACTTTCGTGGTTATTCACTAAATGATCCCTGAGTCAACGCCCCTGAGATCTTTGCGGCTTAAGGCTCTGCGTGACACTTATGGACAGGTGTGTTACTTAATACCAGGCGCTCGACTTATCCGTTCTGTCATTTATATTATAAAAAAAATGAAATCAATCTGAATGTATCGTAGCATATAGCATTTGTTTGTAATGTAGAATTGTTTCTACCAGCGACAAACGTTTTTCCTAAATAACTAATGAAAAACATTAAAAAACGTCGTTGTCAGTATTGCACACGTCAATATCACCTAAACTCATTTAGCCGTTTCGATATGATAGAGTGACAAACATCCCTACAAATATTATATATATATTTAAAATAGTTTGATAAGCAAGAACAACAGCGGAATTAATTTTCTACTTGTAATGCGTGATGGACGAACGCAATGTTATTGGTGAAATTGATTATTTTAATTTTAATGTCTGTATCAGTAGAGCTCCTTGTGAAAGAGTTCGTCCAGGTCAGTACTGCTACCTATTTCTGCCGCAAGCAGTAATGTGAGCATTACTGCGTTCCGGTCTCGAAGGGAGCTGGTGAAATTACAAGCACATGAGACTTATCAACTTATGTCTCAGTGACACGTTGATCGTCAGATCTTTGTGCTTTTTCTTGTGGACGTTACCATCCTGCATGGCGAGGGTCTCGTGAAAGCCGAAGCCGAGAAACGCCGGAAAGTACCTCGACTTGGCGCACGAGATCACCGACATGTGGGATGTGGCCTCCACTGAAATAATCCCGATAGTTTTGTCCGCAAATGGGTTAATTCCAGGCAGTCTTGCGGCACGTATTGTTCGTCGGTTCTTGAACCTGAGTTCCAACAACACCAAGGACGAGCGCCAGCGAGGCCTTGTATTAATACGAGTCAAGCAATCCCCGTTCTCGCCGTTGCATGTATAGAATTTTTCACAAACAATGCGAGGAAATAAAAGACTAAAGAGACGAAGATGTGTAAAAGAAAAAGTAAAAAAAATAATTAATTACCATTAAAATTTATGTAATACAATTGCTAAAAGAAAATGTGGAAAAACAATAAGTTTTTCCAGGCACATTAATAGTAGGCTGCTTCTGATGATGTATTTGACCGTGTATCTATTACTGTATTTTCGACATCGCTTTTCTCACTAGCACTCATTTTCGCGACCAAAATACAAAAAGACGAAATAACAAAAGAATACCAAAACACTTTAAGGATACCGCCATTTTCTTTTTTTTAACTAAGCGGTATAGGTAGGTATTGTTGGTTATACGCCCTAGTAGGTAGATTTAAAAGTTTAGAGAAGTGGACAGTAATGGGTTTTCACACTTACTTTGCAGGCCTTGCCCCGGAAGAAGTCGCACGGTCCTTAAATGACAAACTTTCCGTGTTCGTTTTTTGAAAGTAATGCAAACATTTCCGAGCACGTTTGAGCAAAATAATGACGCCCTGTCGGCAGGGCGCCGAGAAGGACGGCTACAGCGAGCAGAACCTGGTGGACGGCAGCATCGCGGCGCGCGCGGACTTGCCGTCGGCCTGCCGCCTCATGTGGTTCGTGGAGCCCATGGCGTGGATGCAGCGCGTCGCGCACGACGCGCACGGGAAGCTGCTGTGCCCCAAGTGCAGCACCAAGATCGGCTCCTTCAGCTGGGTCATGGGTGGGTCTTACTGTTACTTGTGTCATTTATAATCGCACGCACTGGACACGCAATTATTCCTTCGAATACATTGACCTACCAATAAATGGACATCGGGTTCGCGCTTAAAAGTGTCCGCATCTATAGGGCGTTAAAATCACATACAGAGCGTCAATCGCGCAACAGTTTCGTTTGTCCGACTGTCAGCGCGGTTGTCAACCATGCAGTACCATATAAAAATAACTTGTAAAAATTACTGCAGTAAAGTGTAAAAACAGGGTTTTGTGTCATATTTTCACTAAACAAATATATTGTGTTATCATAGTTCTCATTTAAAAATGTTATTTTGTACAGTTTTATAGTATTTAATTTATATATAAATGACAAAAGCACACAAAATAATCAATTAGCTAACTGCCCTTTTTCTACACATTGCATGCGCAAAACATGGAAAGAGAACCATTGTGTCAATTTCAAGAAGCTTATATATAAACTGGGTCATTTTTAATTGTTCGAACCACAAGCGATTGAAATATTTAGAACAAAGAAACTGTAGAGTAGCTTTGATTTTAATCTTATTTTTAAAATGGTTTTTATTAAACGTTAGCAATAACTGACAAAATATTGTTGTACTCGTTTTACGGCATGGGATTTACCTATCAGAAGTCAGAAAATACATTTGCCCGAAATAACGTTAGCTCGAATTTTCATAATGTCAAATGTATTTTTTTAGGAAGATTACAAAATAAAAACTAATTTTGTCTTGGTGAAAAGCATTAAAATTACACAAAAGCGTAACGGTTTTATTATAAATCGGTTTTCGGAATTACGGGTATTTCAGTTTACATTTAGTTGGAATATCGGTACATTTCTTATAGTACACGCTTAATTTCACATTTGTAATATAATAATATTTGTATATATGTATCTGCCGAACTCTTTATTATTTCTTTAAGTGAATTTGTACAAAATTCGACATAATAATATATATAAAAATTAATAAATATTTACGATAAAGGCTACTCCATTACTCTTGTGTTCAAGTAATTTTCAGTCGAAGCTAAATATGGTGCATTTTGTTAAGTTTCCTAGAAGCTAAATATGGTGTTTTTGGGTCCTTAAATCGTCGTAAGTAAATTTAGGCAGT
>NW_020653640.1:0-25938 GCF_003589595.1 Hyposmocoma kahamanoa | reverse complement strand
CTAAATATGGTGCATTTTGTTAAATTTCCTATAGAAGCTGAATATGGTGTTTTTGGGCCCTAAAATTGTTGCAAGCAAAATTAGGCAGTACTGCAATGACGTTACAATTTAAATTAAATGTTTTAATTTTTTATATTTCGTTACGTGTCACTACGTTTGTATAGGTTGACTTGGGACATTTTTTTCGTGGTTTTTGTATTAGACCCGACGTCCATTTGTTGGTAGGTCAATGTTCGAATATATTCAATTTGTATTGGATTGATATTCAATTATTTATTGTGAAATTACTTCACTAGTTTGCGTATTGCATTGCATATGGATTCGTATAGACGTTTTCACTTCTCATACTCTAAAACTACGTCCTTATAGCCTTACGTAGCGGGAGTAATAATAATAAGCCCCGCACTAGAAAAACTCTGTGTCGCGAGTGCCATAGATACACACATAGACAACCACAAATTACTTAATATTAATTAAATTAAAACAAATATTTCTCCCGACACGGGAATCAAACCCGGGACCTCTTGTTCGACAGTCCAGCATGGTAACCGTTCGTCCACGGAAACAGTGCATCCTTTAATCCCTAGGGAGTAAAAAGTACTTAGTTTTTTAATTTACTTCGAGTGAACAAATTCAAACAGCCAGTAGTGCGCTCGGTTTTACTTCGGTGTCTTTTGCGCATAGACGGTGGCGCCATATTATTTTACGCGTTAGTGCGTTTGTTATATCTGTGTCTGGTTGGAAAAAAAAACCGCGAAAACTTTATAATTTTGGTTCGCAATTTTGTTTTAGAGCGAAAACAATTGAAATATTTTTAATATATTTTTTATCAACGCTAAAACTCGGGTGTCTAACCACCTCGGGTACATATTGGCTCGTTTTAGTCACTTGATAAAAAATATACTATTGTTGTATTCTAATCCACGATGGGTTATGCCAAAATCACAGCGAGGGCTACATGTTCGCATGATTCTCGAATCAGGCCCTGTACTCCCGTTCTCCAACTGACAACTATCCGAAAAAGTTAATATCAAATAAGTAATACTCGACCATATTAAAAAACGCATGAAGCCAATGAAGCTTCGTACTTGACATTGCCTTATTGGACAGTAATTGTTTCGGACTCACAAAACCCTTTTACATTGGTTTAGAATTTTTTGTTGTTGTCATTAGCAATAACTGTTTTGTACTGTGTGTGATTTTGCTTGACGTAACCAATATTTTGTTCTCGTTGCAGGCTGCAAGTGCCCGTGCGGGCAGAAAGTAGCTCCTGCCTTCTACTTAGTACCTTCCAAAGTGGAGTGGTCCAATATAGTACAAAACGTACAAATCACCTTGTGAACAGAAGACAAATAATTCGAATAACGTGTGGCTATAATTATCTAGATTGTATGAGGAAGTCTTACGGCAAGATCCAAGAGTCCGCCTTCCCTATGCGGTTTCAACTTGAATTGGGCGTTAACTTGGTTTCTAAAAACCGCCAGTCTATCGTGACCCATCCCATGCGAGGGCTTTGCTTCATGCAGCGGGCACCTTAAGTGTGTACCTTTATCTTCGCTAGCTTATAACTACAATCTCTGACCATCTGATGCTTGAAAATGGTTAAAAATAGAGACAAGCTATGAGGAAAGGAAGAACTGAATTTTGTTTCAAGGGTAAAAAAAGGTAAAGTATATTGTAATATAAATAATATTTAGAATGGGATTATTGTTTATTTGTATTTCGAAAATAATGCAAAACTTAAATATGTTGTATGACTATAATGTTAGAGAATTTATGTAAAATTAAGCTTAATTAAGACTTCGCAAAAAGCACACTTCTAGATTTTTTGGTGCTTGTATTTAAAAAAGAGATTCTTCCTGACACGGCTACCATTATTTTTCTGTACATAAATAATGTATTTAAAGTATACAAATATGTATGCAATTGTTGACTGTTTGGCTTATATAGATAAATATAAATAAAATGATTTATTAGAATGTTAACTCGTATTATTTTAGACATAATGGTTAATTGCTTTAAGTAACTGCTGTTAAGAAAAAAAAGACAAGAGAACAATTTTAAGTAGAACATTTATATAAGTTCGTTAAGCAAATTACCCTCGAAATTATCACATTGATAAATAATAAATAAAAATAAAATGTATTGCCTTAATCTAGGTTACATATCGACTGTGAACTGGCAACCAGTACTATCTTAGTTTTGACAACTTTACAGGTGAAGAGAAAACAATTCATATAGCATCTGGTTTATTAAATAAAAATACGTAGTGTATGTACATACATAGATGTGTAATAAAAAAAATTAAAAATACGTATATAACTGCCTCCGTGGCCGAACGGTTACCACGCCGGACTGCCACGCAGAGGTCCCAGGTTCGATTCCCGGGTCGGGAGAAATGTTTGTATGGCTTACATTTATTTCTCTCGTGAGTTTGGTTGTAATTTGTGGTTGTCTATGTGTGTGTCCCTGGCACCCGCGACACAGGGTTTCCCTAGTGCGGGGCTATCTTGAGTGTGTGCGTTATTATTATAACTATAAAAAAAAAAAGACGCAAACAATTTTTTTCTTCATCCAGTAAAGCTGTCAAAATTGAGATAGTACCGATTGCCAGTTCACTTCCAATCCGGTACAGTTATTGCTTATTAAGTGTTGATCTTATTTTATATTGGCTAATTAAAATTAAAAATTAATTATGTGCATGGGTGCATGTGTAAGTGGGCGATTACTTAGACCGAGACTCGCAGAAGATTTTCAACTTCATTATAATTTTTTCATTTCAACCATTTAGTTGTCTCAATTCTACACTCGTAGGAGTGAGACTTAGCGGATACACATGAAGCAGTTTGCTTTGATTAAACATTATCGCTTGTTCAACAGGCAGATTCTCTGAGAAGAAAGGGTAAGAAACTCAAGGGGTTGCTTTTTGTGAATAGACATTTGTTCACGTTTACTTTTTACAATATTTATTTCATATAAATCATAATATAGTAAGAACATGAAAAAACTAAACTGATAGAGAATTATTTATTCAATTTTAAACAACGCCTAATGTTATAAAATAGCAATGATTGTGAACAGTAATAATTGCTAATAGCAATGGTAATTAGTGCACTTACAATGAAAATATCATGAAGTAAATGGATATTCGAATATTTTTAGTGAAAAAAAGTTCAAATACACTTTACTGTACTTGGTGCATCATTGTCAGCTTAGTATTGGGTTTGGCCTCGGCGACGCAGGCTTTCAAGGCGTCCATTCCTTCGCCCTGCAGCGGGCTAGCTTCGAGCAACACCGGGGCGTTCTTCAGCTCGCTGCTGAGGCGGGCAAACTGCAGCATAAGCAATGCTTCGTTCCTCATTTGCCTGTACGCTGCGTCCATTTTGCTCAAAACTAGAATAAACTAGAAAAAAAATACGGTTTAGATAACTGTGAAAAAAGACAGTATTAAACAGGCAAGAACTACCTAAAATGCTGCATGCTTTCGGTTACATTATCATTAGTTTCATGTTCCGTGTGGAACAATTGTAACATTAAAATGTCATATTTATTCCACTTTCTATGTAATTTAATTACAATAAAGTTGGTGTAAGGCTAAGAGCCCTAATTAGTCGTTGTGTTTTCACTGATTTGAGGCATGAATAGAACTACCTTTAAAATAACCTTGAAAATGAATGACAAAAACTTTCTCGGTCATTCGTTTGATAAACAAAATGATTACGTCCAAAAAAATTAACCAACGATCCACTTGTATGTACTAGGGTGGACTTTGTATGAACCTTTTTATGTATTTTACGTTGTTTCATAGTATTTTTATATCAAAATGTTTGTGAATTTTGTAATGGCTCTATAATCTATACATATATATATGTTAACTTATTGGGAAATTATAATAATAAGGGCCAGCGTGAACAGGCGGACGGCGGTTGAGAGCATATAAGGAATTTTATGCCCATTAGCGCACACTGATGATGAATATCCTTTATTGGTACCGCGACCGGAGTGCTGCGGCATCCGCCAACATGCTACCGGTCCCTCGAATTTGATTTCGTTCCACTAGCAACTACGCAGTCGAAAAGTCCCTACCGCATTCAGGCAGACTCCGGCGCACACTGGACGTCGCATGCTACCGCGGTATCCTCTAACGTGCTCTTCATTGAAATTGATGAATTTAATATTTTTTGCCTTCCGTCGGTTTGCACTGGTTCTTAAACGAACAATATACTTACTTTCGTGTTAACGAGCCTTGGATCGGCTAAAAGCGTGTAGAGCATAACGGCTGCTGCAGATATCTGACATAAATTGGAAGTGTCCACTACGAAAATTATCTGAAAACAAAACGCCGTTAGATGCAATAAATGTAAACTACCTACGTATTTCTTAGTAAGTGAATTTGATATATACAATTCGTTTGTAAAGAATATATTGCGTAATAACTTGCCTACGCATTTAAACATACGTAATTGAAATATTTGTAATTGCTCGTTAACATTCAATCAAAACGTTTGATGAAAATGCCACCCACCTTTTCCACTCCAACCAAATAATTTCCCCAAAGAGGCGCCATTTCCCCTC
This sequence comes from Hyposmocoma kahamanoa, assembly GCF_003589595.1. NCBI lineage: Eukaryota > Metazoa > Arthropoda > Insecta > Lepidoptera > Cosmopterigidae > Hyposmocoma > Hyposmocoma kahamanoa. The sequence goes on along the minus strand of NW_020653640.1, from coordinate 21,363 downwards.
CCACCTCTCGTATGGACACAGCCTGCTTCTTCCCATTCTTGTTCAAGTAATTAATATCGTAAATATTGGTTCCGATCGTCGGTACGGGACTGTATGTATAGTCAACACCTTCTGCGTTTTGCAGTTTTTTCAGTAATGTTGTTTTCCCAGAACCTTTTGGTCCTAAACATAGGATGTTGATTTTCTTCTCTTGTTCGTCCATAATTAAACTTAAATATTGTTATTATCGTTTTAAGTACTTCATGAATCACGAGTTATAAAATGAAAGTTAGACGAAGCTTATTTATGTTATATCAATGAAGTTGCTAGGACTTTGTAGATCTGCTACTCAATACTAGATGGCGTTACAAGTACCTAAATAAATACGTTAATATTTACTTGTTTCATTGTAATTTTATTTCAAATAAAATATGAGTTATTATATTATGGAAAATTTTAGAATAATTTTATCTTTAGCAGTGCAGTGGTATGTGAAGAACTAAGTCAGGAGCTTAGTGGATGGATGTCTGAGGGTCGTATTCCGGAACTCTACTCAATGCTCAAGTCAGGACCTGAGTATTGCAGTGAGCACTGAAAATCATACTCAAGTCGTTGCCATTAGGGTCGTATTTCCAGTGCTTGTGTTTCCAGTGCAATCCTGACTTGAGCATTAAGTAGAGTTCTAAAATACGACCCTATGTGTAATGTTTATGTGTCTATTTATTCATTACAATTGATTGAAGTCTTGATTGAGTCAAATTTTTAAAAGGGAATAACTAATTAGGAAACGACTCCATAAATAGTAATCTATGTCTATGGTAAATACTTACAAGTGTGTAATTTTTGAAGTGAAAATTGATCGTATTTTTCACTGTGGTAAATAGTTAAATAATATATAAGGCTGTTAACAGAAATGTCTGGTAAAGAAATAAAACGCTTTAAATATGTTAAAAGAATCCTTGACAAAGATTAACTGTTTTATCTCTATAATTATGTACTGTAATTTATCTAACCAAGAATGCATTTCAAATAAATATAATTTACTTGTGCTGTTATGTAAGAGACACATAAAATGTTTGGAGGTCTCTGTATTTGACATATAATATATTTGAATTTAAAAGAGTGGCAAGGTGGACGAGTTTACTGATATCGCCAGTAAAAAGTTTACAGAAAACAAAACACTTGGTTTATTAAGTTTCTTTGTTATTGATTTAGAATTTTTTATGCTTAAGCCTAGGTACGTTTCAGGGAATCGTTTTAGAAAATTTTCTGTAACGTTTATTGTAAGAATTTTGATTTCTAAGGCATTACAATAATTGAGATCTTATAAAATTTTATATTTCAATTAAAATTAACGCATACACTCAACATAACCCCGCACTAGGGAAACCCTGTGTCGCGGGTGCCATGGGCACACTCATAGACTGCTTTAACTGCCTCTGTGGCCGAACGGTTACCATGCTGGACTGCCACGCAGAGGTTCCAGGTTCGATTCCCGGGCCGGGAGAAATATTTGTATGGCATACAATTATTTCTCTCGTGAGGTTGGGTGTAATTTGTGGTTGTCTATATGTGTGTCCATGGCACCCGCGACACAGGGTTTCCCTAGTGCGGGGCTATGCTGAGTGTGTGCGTTATTTATTTATTATTTATTTATGGACAACCACAAATTACATCCACTCACGAGAGAAATAAATGGAGGCCATGCAAATATTTCTCCCGGCCCGGGAATCGAACCTGGGACCTCTGCGTGGCAGTCCTGCATGGCACCCGTTCGGCCACGGAGGCAGTCAATTAAAATTTCTTAAACCATATCACGAAGGCGTTGTTTTTAGTTGAACCAAAATTGTATTATCTGTGGTCGCTACTAAACTGAAGTCTCTTATGTCCACAAATTAGACTATGTCCCTGAACGGAATAACGCCACCATATTTGTGAAATTATTAAAATAATTTATTTTTTTAACAATATTTCAAAATGTTATATAACAGGTACCAAGGCGTAACTGTTTGGCAAAAAGTAACAAACCAATATAAATTTACATATACGTTTCATAAATAAAATAATTTAAATATTGGTTGTGTTTCTTTTTTTAATTTACTCGTAGAAAAACTAAAATTAAAAATATTACATAATTGCATGCAATACTTTTTCCACTTTTTATAGAAGTAAATAAGACATACATTCTTAATTTTATGTAATTAATTTTAAATCAATCAATATTTAGTAAAATACGTTTGCTGTGTCCCGTGCAGCGTGGGTGCTGAAAATCAACTCCGTAGCACTTTCAGGGTCGTATTCTAGAACTCTACTTAATGCTCAAGTCAGGATCAGAGTATGATTTCAAGCACTGGAAATACGACCCTAATGGCAGGGGCTTGAGTATGATTTCGAGTGCTTTAAACCATACTCGAATCCTGACTTGAGCATTAAGTAGAGTTCTAGAATACGTGAGGCGACAATAAACTGAGTGGGTGATTCCGTAATAGCACGGCGCACACTTTATTATACCATTTTTGTTACTTAATCTAATTATTTATTACTAAGTCTTGTGTTTATTTGTGTTGTACATCATAAAAGGAGTATTAACTGCGCTGTAGTTCATTTTCGGAATAAATGTCTTTCTTTATTTGTCTTTCTTTTAAAATTAAGTGCACGTGAGTCTATATAAAAAAATATCACAGCTTTGTAAGAAGAAAAAAATAGTTTATACCGTTAATAAAGTACATTTGTACGCCGCAAGGCAGATCACAGTGATTCAAAGTGCATTCTAGCTACATCTTTATAACTTAGGGTAACAATTAGTCTATATTTATTCTATACCTTTAGTAAGTATTTAGGAAATAAAAGGTCTTAAAAGTAGAGTGACCATTATAATGACTTCTATACATGAAGGGTCCTATTTAACAGCATTAGGTAAAGTTTTTAAATCAAGGTATACTCTTAGTTGTCCATATACTTGACGCAACGCTGCCAAAGGTCATTTCAGACAATGCATCATTCACTCGATTTCTATTTTACACAAAATGCTATGTTTCTGAACAATATGGTTACTGGTCTCCAAAGGCTTCTTTAGTGGAAGATACTGGGTCGTCTTTGCCCTTATGTAGTCTTTATAGCACCTGCAAAATTCTTCAATGCTAATTTATAAGTGTATAATACAATGTTAACTATTCAAAGCGGCAGCCACGAAGAGATATTTTGAAAACGAGACTTGATAGTTGTTGTCCTTAATTTATTTATATGACTTCGGTGGCTCGGCGGCTAGCATTGTGGGCGCGAAGTGAGGAAATCCCGGGTTCGATTCATGATACGACCAAGCTGGGAAACTAGCTTTTCTAAATTGTTTCAAGGCGTTCTGGACAGTGATTCGGAGATATCATGAAATTTTATACTTTGAGACTTAGTAATTAGTATGATTTTCTGGCACATTATTATATTATTTTAATTTATGCTGTATAGACATTACTAGACACGGTCAAATTAAACCGACTTGTTGCGTGGTTGAAAATATAAAAAAAAGATGATGATGGTTTATTATCTCAACACAAAAGAATTATTATATTAAAACTAGCCTTAAAAATAAATAAATAGTTCAACTGTTGCTATTGAGAAGCAAGCGGCAGTACTTAAGTTGACGTAAGCTAATGTGGACGTAAATTTGGATGATGGCAGGCCAATTTCGACCTCGGTAGCAGCCGATATGGCATGGGGCGGCACTGCAGTCCCAAATGCAGTGGGTACCTCACGTTCACCGTCAAGTGACCGTTCGATTCTAGGCGACCTTAAACTTGGATTACGTAAGCCGGCCCAATGCCGCGCTTGGCCCAACTAGTGATGTGTTGCCACAAGGAGATGAGACTTTAAATTTTAAAATTTCGTACCATAGTAATAAGATGCACGCTACATCAGCGTAGCGTAATGTTATAGAGTTACGTATTGCTGAACTGGATCTATATTTAGTTCTTTTTTTAAATTAGGCCACGTAAACAAAGGAACAGTGAAGTGAGTGAGTGATAAGAGCGTAGATTTGTCTTCAGATTGAACATCATCAATGAAACAATATACTATTTAAATATATCCGTTGAACGTTTTTAAAGTTTTTTATATAGTAAGTTTTTGAAATAGATTGTGTAAAGTTAGAAATTTTGCATTTAAAGTTTAAGTAGGTACTGAATATCGCAAATAAAAGATAACGTAATATTCAACGTATATTTAAGAATTTTGATTTACAGTATTTATTACATTGCTCTGTTTACCGTATGAATGGTGGCATATGATAAAAAATCCAAAATTTTATTTGAAGGTTATATTGAGTTACAACTATATAGATATTACTTTTAAGGTTTTATCATCAAACATTATCGCTATTAAGACAATTAAGAAATCACAAGAAAAAGTAACATTCTAAGGTGTGGCAATATGAAAAAGTAAAAAACGTTCGAGCAGTGCTCCTCTCTACTTAAGTGAGGTTAGCAACTAGTAAGCCCGCGAATTTCGGCGCGCGGGACTGCGCAACTAGGCCAGGGCACCCTTGACCCACTGACTCACTGCCGAGCCGAGCGCCCGCCATTGTTTTTCAACAATCAATAAATAATACACCGAGCAAAACTCTTTACACTCGCACATTTGCGCAATGGACTTACCGCGATGCGACCAACGCCATATTTCATTTTTAATTTTTTTTCGCGCGCAAACGAAATTTGACGTTTGCTTTTTTTAGGTCACGCGGCGGAGTGGCACTGGACGAGTTACATACGGCCTACATAGTTAATAAATATTGATGTGCTCCGACCTTCGTCGGTTAATGCTAGATTAGTGAGTGCTTTTATGTTTAAACCCTGCTGGCGGATGTTTTCATGGCTCAGATGAAGCCGATTGTTTTGTTTAATAAAAACGCAACAATGAAACGATCGTGACCTTATTACTGTAGGTATTGTATAATTAAGATAGTGAAACAATTAAAACTCACACGTAAATCAGTTGATTATGTAAATTATTATTTACCAGGTACATTTCAAATTACAAGTGACATCGCTTTGCAGATGAACAACGTGTTTGGTATTCGAGGGAGTAAATATAGCTATTTAAGTGTTAATTAGTAGTGCATACAGGTAGATAAATAATAAAAGAAAACGTAATACACACGGATAAACATTACGGCTGCGGCCGCGAAGTAAGGTCGGCACGTAAGAACGTGTAGTGTGCACTCGCATACGGCCCGCCCGTACAATGCTAACAATCTTGATCCTTGATTCCAAACCACTCGAAATTCGGGTAGTCTCGCTCTACTCCTATATGTTAGAAAGAAAAAGAGATATCAGTTTTCGGTTCAAAAATTGTAGTAAGCATATAACGGCGCCAAGGTTGAACGGAACTTGCCTTCGGTAGATCGTGTAATTATTTTAAACCATTGGGCTTTTTTCGGACGTCGAGTACCGAGCGGGTGATGCATGTTCGGACAAACAGAATTTATCGGCGCGACACGCGATATCTCAATCTTTATTACTGTTGGAAGGTCACAGAAAGCTTGAATGTAATTATTTTTTAAATTACTTGTTTATTGTCAATATGTACTTGAGCACTGTTTAGTTGTGCATCAGGAACTTGAGCTGTAACTTCAGAATAACACAATGATACTGATGAAATGTAAATATATATTTAAGTGTGATATTAAAATAATTTAATCTTGGAATTGACCTATATATCGCTTCTCAAATTGATAAAACAAAGTCCAAAGGGAATTATTTTTAAGTTAATAATTAAAGCTAAATAAAGAACAAATAAATAACTGATAAATGCTGTACCTTATCTCGTTTCTATATGAAATGTTGTTGGGTACTCCTTACAACAAAAATAGCGACTACATTTTTAAGTAACGTAAAAATAAGACAAAAACATTTCTACCACAATGTTTAGTAGTCTAGCCATTTGTAAAAACAAAAGCAAATATAAAACAAGTGAACGCGGAGTAAATGTAAGTTTAATTTCTAACAAATTTCACTTGGAGATTATGCTAAGTCTAGCCTGCGCGTGACCTGAATCGTGGATCATTTCATTGTAATATCTTTTTTCGGAGATGTTTCTCCCGTATTGGCACAATAGGCTGCATAGACTAGTTGTTGAGTCGTTCAAAGTAGAAACTCAACAGACCTTTTTAAAAGATGATTTCTTTTTAATACTTTTTAACTACTTTTCGTCACAGAAGGGTATTTGTTTGATTTTAGAAACACTTGCGCGTCTTGTGGTTACAACAAATAATTAGCATACATTGTAGTTACAATGCGCCTTGCGACGTTCAAGGGAAACACTCGACGGGGTTTTTTTTATAAAAGCAGATGTTTTTCAACAGTTTTAAAGTTATTTTTTATTTGTTACTTATTTTAGTAAAGTCTTTTCGTAATACTTGTTATACATATACCGATGTCAGTCTAGTCTTACTGGACTGTTGCCGGAGATATCTTAACATTATTTATGATATGTTACAAAAATAATAACTTATTTTGTTACTGTTATTAACTTGCTCCACAATTTTGTACTTTGGAATTATTAAATTGAATTTTATGAGACTTCACTACGGCCATAATAAAGAAAGGCTTTTGTGGCATTGAGCGGGATACCTCAAGTCTACGTCGATATTTATATATCAGTGAAAAGTTTTACAGAACTGAAAGTTTTTTTAATAAGCAAGAACGAACAAGCCGTGCGCCCGGTGGTAAGCAACACGCCTGCGCATAACAGTTGCAGTGCCATTCGGAACTTCAAATCACAAAGCTATCACCCTGAGACATACTTTTGACAATTCCCGTGTGCCTAAGTTTCTCCGGCATCCTTACCTTTCAATATCGGAACGCAGTGACGATCTCATTACTCCATGGTGGTAGAATCAGGAGCTGTGACAGAATTCTGGATGAACTCTTTAACAAGGTGCTCTAATGCTACTAAAGGTCCGCAAAGGTTAAATCAAGTACAGCAAAGTAAAACTGCTAATACATAATCTTTGTCTTCAGCTCATAGTGTTATTATCGCGAATGAATATTACTATAGTTGAAGTAATAGAGAGGTGGATATAAAAAACACGGCGTATGCATCGTCATCGCTTCGTCATCACTGTCGCTTTCTGTCATGCCCGGCGTGAGCTGCGCCTGCGCGTGCGCACCGGTGAAAGGTGCGCCTCGCGATTAAAGTTATGTTCATATAATTAATCTTTTAAACGGCGAGCGTTTCTGAAAGTGAGTGTGTAAAAGTTGAATTACGACGGTAGATGGCGTTAAAGATTTTCACGTAATAAATTTTATCAAAAATTAATTCCCAATAGGTCCACTGCTACACACAGGTCTCAATAAAAAGCAGTGTTTGCCTAAATCGCTATACTTTGCCCTAGCAATATACATAAACAGAGAGCAGTTCGACTTTCGTACGTGATACAATAATGATGAAATTATTTGGCTACATTTAAAATCCTAATATACGAAAACAAACAAGTTAAGTTTAAACACATGGTTCAAACCTGACGCGGCATTGACTTTCGACACTATGAACTTTACTCGAGGAAAGTGCGCAGCATTATAAAGTCATTTAGATAAATCTTTTCACATTATGTCTACTTATTGCTTTATTTGTGCCATGTATGTTGTTATTTCAAATTTGCATATCATGCAGTGAAGATGTTAAAGAAAAATATGTAAATGGAAATACAATAAATAGCCACAATTTATTAATGTTTGCTGTCAATTTCTCTCGAAGAATTAAATGTTGAATGCGATTCTACATAACCAAATACAGAGTGGAAATAATCTATGGCATCTGAAGGGGAACTACCGCTAAGATAGCCAATTTTACCTAAATGGAAACATTCCTTTGTTTTTCTTAATATAAATAATAACTGTGTTCACAGATTTTTTGTTGTTTGTTGATTGCTTACCTGACCCGGGTGTCGCACCAACTAAAAATGTGAAAATGTAAACACTCTGTTTTTTAAGTTTCATATGAGTTCGGCCAAAAAGCTTTTGGCATTGATATCGTGCACCCAATTTCCTTTGCGTTGCTTCCGTAACGCTAATAAAAGCAGAAGTTTTTCTTCAACAGCGATTTGGTGCATTCTTTAAAACCTGTGTAAAAAATGAAATGTGGTTGTTTTTGGTGTCACATCGGCCTTCGTGCCACTGTGCCGCCGCGAGGGATTCTACATGGGACTGCTGTGTGGCACGCGTTCGCATGTTGCAGGTCCGACCCCGAACTTATTTTCCCGTTGTACTGACAACTGGTACTGGCCTGACTTTAAACCTTATCCTTATAGGTGCCGTGTCTAGCGACGACGGGTTGACGATAATGATGAAAGATTTTTAATAGCAGCAGAGCTCTTTGTGAGAGTTCGTCCAGGGAAGTAATGCCACCTATTTCTGCCGCCACATAGGAATATTAAACATAACTGGTTGAAGACTGTACCACCTCAGTCAACCGTGACCATGGGACCTGTAATGGGCCCGAAGCGTCCGTGTGTTTGAAAAAACAAATATACGCGATTTAAATCAAGAAAAATAGTTTCATTTCCTATGTGTAACAATCGCGAAAACCTAAGAACTCGACACATAGGAATTGTCAACTTATGTCTTAGGGTGACGGGCGCAGTGCTAGTGCCCATAAGATATTTGCGAAGCTCTGGATGGCACTGTAACTGTTTTGAATAGGCGTGTCGCTTACCATTTGTCCCGTTACTTGGTATTATAAAAAAAAGGGTTTTCGGAAGTATCATGCTTCTTTTGTTGTATAGATTACTATTTTATTTTAAATGCTTTTCTTTAAATTTGAAGCAGCAAACGAACATACAGTTGCCTGATGGAAAGTGATATTTGTCATTTAATAGACATTGTTGATAGAAAGGAAGTGAAGATTTTAAATTGCCATTGACAAAAACAAATAAATCATACTGACACTAAACATTATACAGTTTCTGCGTTCTTGGATGATAAATAATAGGGGTTAAAGTATGAAATTGCCGATTTGTACTGAAAATCTAAATTGTTTATTTTTTAAATTTTTAACAAATTTATTTAATCAAAATAGTTGCCATTATTATCTATACATTGCTGCCATCTAATGGGAAGGTTATTCATGCCTTTGCGATAGAACTCCGACGATCTAGACTGCACAAACTGTGTGAAAGCATTTTGTACTGCCTCCTGGGAAGAAAACTTCTTGTCACGTAGATAATTGTCCAAATCACGAAAAAAATGGTAGTCCGTTGGAGCAAGGTCTGGTGAATACGGAGGATGACGAATGGTTTCTAACTGCAGTTCCTGAAGGGTCAAAATGGTTTCTCGTGCTGTGTGAGGTCTCGCGTTGTCGTGGAGCAATAATGGTGAAGATCGATTCATGAGTCGGGGCTGTTTTACTGCTAGTTTTGTCAACATGGTTCGGAGTTCGGCACAATAGACATCTGCCGTTATTGCTTGACCAGATCGGAGAAAACTATAGTGAATAACACCATGCTGAGACCACCAAACAGTTACCATTACCTTTTTATTGGTAAGTTTTGCTTTAGGACACTGTTGTGGCATTTGACCTGGGGTCAGTTATCATAAAGAATCCACTTTTCATCACATGTTACAATTCGATCCAATATTCCTTCATTTCTGTACCGGTTCAACAAGGCAACACAAGTTTCAACACGCGTTTCTTTCTGCAGATCAGTCAAATCATGAGGCACCCATTTTTCGTATTTTTTTATTTTATTGATTTGACGCAAGTGAGTCAATATTGTGGGTAAGGTAACGTTAAACCATGCCGCTAATTCCTGGGTAGTTTGACTAGGATCGGCTTCCACTATCTCTCTTAATTCATCGTTATTCACCTGTGTGGGCGGTCTTCCTCGTGGCTCGTTCTTTAAGTCGAAATTTCCATCACGAAAGCGTTTAAACCAAAATCGCACGGTGCGTTCATTAGTAGACCCCTCTCCAAACGCAGCATTCATATTGCGGGCTGTTTCTGCCACGTTAGTTCCGCGTCGGAACTCGTATTCAAAAATCACTCGAATTTTCGCAGTATCCATCATTCTTGTCTAAATTGAATAACAAAAACAATTGAAAGTCGATATTCAAATGTTTCAAATTAAAAAAAAAAAAATCACAGAAACCATTTGAAAAAAGTTTCATTCGAAAACCTCAAACCATGAAGATTCTATGAAAATTCAAAGAACCTATTGCAATAAAGCGGCAATTTCATACTTTAACCCCTAATATCAACGAGAGTGAGCCCTCTAACACTTTTCGTTTTCTTTTTGTTTTTTTTTCCTTTTTGTTATACTAACTTATATGGATGAATAATCCGAAATAAAGTATTTGAATATGAATTTTACTTTTTTTACTTTCGATATTTTTGAATAAATATTGCAAATGTTAAAATTTGTGTCCATTTCCAAAGACGTCCCAGAGTTTCTTACTCATTTTTCTCAAGGGATTCTTGCAAATCAATAATAGATTAACTGCATGTTTGTAGTTAGTGTGTGAAGTCGTAATAAACTTCATGCAGCTGAGACCTCGTCTACGTAAAGTTGATAACGACTACACGCATTAACCGCATGCAGGCGATCGAAGTCGGTCTCGCTTGCAGGCAGTTAATGCGTGAAGGCGTTACTAACTTCATGCAGTTGAGGTCTCGGCTTTTTCGGTCTTTAGTCTACAAGTTCAGACTTGTGATGCCATCTTATCTTTTAATCCAGAAAATACGGCGCTGCTGCTTTGCCGTTGACATGGGCAGATGGTACTTATTCCGGTGATTTCTACACAGACAACAAGTAATGTCTCAATATCTCAATCAAATTATGCACTTGTAGCTTCTTTTTGGGACAGGGTAAAAGCACCAAGAGTAAATTGGCATATATGAGGAGCTGAAGGAAGAGGTTTGTCTGGAGGTTCACGGTCTCTGAAACATTCGTAACCTGAAACTGAAATAACCGATCCTGGTTCTGCACTTAGGGTATAAGAGCTTCACGTGTGCGTCTTCGAACGCAACACTATGGAATTATATCCTTTTTGTATTTCAAAAGTAATTGTAAAATTCCATCTCTATACTTTAAACAAATATTTGCGGGTGAGCTAGAACTAAATCAACTCTGAATAATTATGTCCCCTGCGGGCCACGAAACTCGTCTGTTACTAGGAATTATTGATAAAATTTCCATTTAGATTTACAACCTTGTGCAAGGCTAACTTTAATTAAACTCTCTGGGTAAGGCTTTCTCAATAGAGCTATTTATAATTCCATAGTAGGTGGGTAACAAGTAGTAACAACTATAGATATAGTTGCAAAGTATCAAAATTTTTTGTATGATCATTGTACCTTATGTCATTTTGTCATGAATGTGTAGACGTTACTAAAACGTGTAATTAATTAAATTTTAAATAACATGAGTTTAAAAATAACCGACCAATTAAACCAGTATTTAATTTTGTTAGCTCTAATTTACATGTAGATATGTAATGCAAGAGTAAGCGACAGTCCCTACAGGGACGTTGAATTGAGGGGAACATTGAACGTGGCAATTTTGGAGCACTGCTGTCACACACGACGACATCTAGCAGCGATGAATATACATACAATGTACATTTACTCCCGCGCGATTTGAAGTAGCGATGCAAACGCGATTCTAGCTGTTTAAAAATATAAATGCAAAGAGGCTCCAATTTAAAAAAAACATATATATTCCAGAGTGTATAAAATACCAGACGCAGTGTAGATCAAATTGTTTAAGTTACATTGCACCACGATCGAAAATGAATACGCATAATGGAATATTGTACACACAATAAACAATAAAAAACATAGCAAACAACAAAAAAAGATATGAACCTCGAGTCTGTATTTTAGTCCTTAGGTTATTAGGTAGAACCTTCTAGTGAAGTCGGTCATACCGTCAGATTGTGACCTATGGGACCACCACCTTCCAATCGAAAAAAAAACACAATACATTAACTAATCTCATAACTAGCCATGGAGTACTAACCACTCCGTGTTAGGCATACCTAGTGTGTTTAAAGAAAATGGAAAAGTTAGTCCCGGTTTCGCAACACCATATTCTACAATTCAATCGATCAAAGGTGCGATTAGGAACTCTAGAGGCTATTGCAATGTTCTACAATCGTTTTATAGTTCAACTTGCGATTTGCAAGGTCCAAAAGCAAGAAGTCCCGTTTACAGTGGCGATGGCGACAAAACAGAAATGTTATAAAAATCCTAAACAAAGTGACATTTTTTTCGCGAACAAATAATAAATTATAAAAATAACGGCGCTATCTAAGAATAAACACAAAATTGCCTCATCGCACGCTAACACCTGGCCACGTCACTTTCATATCAAATTTTATTTCATTTAGTGAAATATTTTGCAAACTAGTGTGGTTTTGGTGATTAGAGTAGAAAATTTACAAAGTATACAAAAAAACAATTATGAGTTCCAACGTATTATCGCAAAACTACGGTATTTTTTCCTTTTAATAGATAGTAATGACGTACAAAAATACATAAAAAAAGTTTTGGACCACTGTGAATAAAACACAGTGGTCCAAAACAGAATAGAGAGTAAAACATTGAAACAGTCCTCTTAGAGGTTGGATTTTGAATATAAAAGTCGAATACAAACTCCGTAACGTTCATGCCGTTTATAATTCACATCGAAAGTCGGCAAAGCCGAAGCTTACCAACCTAATATTAAGCGAGGGATCGCCCGAAGCCGTCTATTTCCGACGGGCAATTGAAGCAACGCGGAACTAGGTGACGTATAAATAAACACACGCATCGGCTTGATATAATCCAATGCTAGACATAGGCTATCGTGAAAAATGATTTAATGCAGCTATCGCACTCGGGACAGCGAGTTTGTTATTTTATTTTTTTATTTTTTTATATTTTATTTATTAATGGTAAACTAGAAGTATGTACATTTATATTTCTAAATTAAACAACGAAGTAAGCTAAATAAGTTTACACTTGTAGAAATAAAGTAACTTAAATAAGTAAGCACTCTAATAAAAAAATCAACAGAAATAGAATTTTACAATATAACTTAATAAAAAGACTATCCTAAGAAATAAAAAAGACTTTCCTAAGAAATAAAAAAAGAAGTCGCTGAGTAATTTTCTCGCTGTGACAATTTTGGTATTAAAGATATCAATATCTATTTTATTAACTACGTTATTGATGTTGTTGCAAGCTCGCAGCAGAAACGAATTTTTTCTGTAATTGGTTGAAGCTATAGGTATGTCAAATACTTTGTTAACCCTGAAATTACGTGTGGGAGCCAAAAAGTTGAGTTTATATTATATTATTATTTATGATAAAACAAGTGCGCATTTGACTTCCATCTCATCTGTTGGAAAGTGCCGATGAGGTCCATGATTGAGCATGCATACCTAAACAATGCCTAATCACTCTCGCCTTGAAAAGACCCAAGTTATAACGTTCAGGGAATTAGTCTGCAAGCAAGGAATTCCACTCCATAGCCGTTCCTCATTTAAATGTAGAAGCGCGTCATGCGAATCTTTGGAATATCCACAACATAGGGATGGGGGAGCCAATGCCTAATCCCCAGATGATGGAAAGGTGAAGGTGTAATTAAATCGTGCAATTCCATCACACACGCTCCGTGATATGTTCTATAGAATACCGATAAACGGGCAAATTTACGGCGGTGTTCAAGGCTTTGCAGCTTCGCCTCTACTAATCCCGAGTCATCTATAAGTCTCTTGACACGCATTTTAATAGAATCCAAGGTAGCCAGTTGGTATTTAGCAAAGCCATCCCATAGAGTGGTTACACATGGCAACGTTCAGCAGCGATGCAAGAGCGCGTTCGTGAAACGTGCGATTGCGACGCTACACTTGCGATATATAGGCAATTGCATGTATGCAAACGCGCAATTGCATCGATACAAACGCGCAAACGCGCGATACAAATGCTAACGATCCGTACCTTTAGGCCGGAGCCCACGTAATCATAAATTTTATGTACCCTGGGATTCATTTTTTTAATTAAAACAGTTAACCGCCCTACCTTCTTTTATTTCCGCCCTTACTAGGGAAAGGTAGGGAACCCAGGTTACACTGCATCGATATAAACGCGCGATAGCATCGATGCAATCGCCTATAAATCCCAAATGTAGCGATGCAATCGCGCGTTTGTATCGATGCAGTGGCGCGCTTGCAAGAATACAAAGATCTGGTTATCGCCGAAGAAAAAACTTTCTTCTTTTTTACAAGTTCAAATTTTCAACGAGAGTATATGGACATGACATTTAGTATACCAGTTTCATAACTGCATAATAGTTTTTGGTCAATCAAACATTGTTTAAGGGCATTTCATACGTGTGTGTTATTGTTGTTTGACGTGTGCATTATGTTTAGTTACAGTCAGAAATGGGCACTGGGTTAAAAACCAATCAACGCGCTCAGGTTTTTGCCAAAAGCGTTGGGCTTTAACTTATTTCTGGGCTTATAAATTGTGGGCGGAAACGTAATACGCGTAAAAATTCCGTATTATAGTTTGGTATATACTTATTAGAAATTTCGAAGTAACAAATCTTCTTTAGACGAAAAAGTGGCAACGCCACTCAATACCCACCTTGCAATCCTGTCGACTGTCACTTAATGCTAGGGATGAACTTTACGATTCGATTTTTATGAAAATCTATTCAAGTGTATACGATAACGAGTTTTTGTATCGATTAATTTTAATGCTATTTTCCAGCGAACTGATTCAATGGAAAGGCAAAATACGTAAGCAAGCAATAAACGTTTTGTAATAATATCATTTGAACATTTGAATATTTACTTGCAAATAGTTTTTGCCCTCGATTTCGGGCGCTAATGAGTTTGAACCCGATTTAAACCTATTGACGTAACCCGGGCGTTTGTCCATCTCTGGTTACAGTTCTGTTTCTTAGGAATTTTAAAAAGTGGTATTTACTTATTTATTTATTGTCTATATGACTGTTCTCGAAAAGTGCGTAGGCATAAGATGACATAACGACATAGCATTAACAAATTGACATCGGAAAGAAACGTCGCAATTTGAACCGCTCTGTCGACGGTCACATTTACGGGTACTCGCAACTCACCAAGGTGATAAAAACTTATACATAGCGCGCGTCCGTCCGTTCAATGCATGATATACTTTCATTAACTGCACGTTTTTCTCCACTCTCATTTAATAAATATACCCATCTCTTTTCTTGACAGGTAAAAGAGATACATCGCTATCTCATTTTAAATATGCGACTCCATGAAAGGTCCATAATCTATGGATGGACATTGAGTCATCGTTACTGTGAAAACCACTGATTTTTGTTATGAAATAGAAAGTTTTTTAATACTCAATTATGAATTAACGATTAATTTTGGGATGCTCGTGTGATAAATAACAAACTTTCGGATAAAGTAAGATGTATTAAAATCAATAATTCCTACAAAAGTATCAGTAAGGAATTTAATTAAGACTTATTAAAATTACCACATTAGTGGACAGATTCTCAAATACAAAACGACACACCTTTCCCCCAATGGGATAAGCAGAGACTGTATGGAGAGTGGAGAATTTCATAATGTCTAAATCGATTTTTGATTGTATCGATTTAGATACATTTAGATTCATTCCATTTATCCCATTAATTTTAGCATGAACTTCACTATAGTCCATCTGTTTAGGTACTTAAATAAATGTAAACAATCTTGAGATGTCTATTTAATGAAATATACATTTATAAAATGATTTTCCCTTACCTTCAAATACAAATACTTAGCTTCATATGAAATTGCATGCCTATTTTTATACCTATTGATTTGTAAAGCATGTGTTTCAATAAAAAGATGTATCAAGATTGTTTACATTTAGTTAAGTACCTAAACAAATGGACTATAGAGCCATTTGGAGTCAACTCAAAATCGTTGCATATTATCTTTATACATATGGCAATTATATATTTCTTTACATTCTCAATTAATTGAATTCTCGATAAACTATATTCCCAGATCTACAACTTGTTAGCGCAGTTAATTTCCAAAGAGTCGTAGTAGTACGTAATATCGCAAAGTTAGAGCGATACATGTGCGGCGTGTTATCGCGGCGCGAAAGTGGCGGGTCGCGTGCGCGCGCGCCGGTGAAAGAGTCGATGACCGCGCAGGGGGCAACGAACGTCTTTGCGCCGCGCGGGGAGCGCCCCCGCACGCACCCCACGAGCCACCGCGGTCCCCTCGCCCACGGTCCGCGTTACACGGGGAAACTGTGGAAAATTCGAGCGAATTGTGGGCATTCGTTTGATGCTTGCGTAGTTCAGCAAGATAGTCCACGTTATTTTTAAATTTTGACTTTATTTTAAGCGTACTAAGTTTAGATTTCCTTATTTGTATCGAAACGACGCGACCGTATCAATAAACACAAAGTTAATAAACACAAACATTTGAAATACAACAAGAAAGTGGTGTTGCAGATAAGATTGATAGTCGCAGAGTAACTGCGCGATTAAACGTCATGATTGAGAGTTAAAGTAATGAAGACATGAGCAAGTCTGGATCGATCATCTGTTGGAAGGAGAGCCCGAGGCGTCGGCAGATGAAAAACTTGGCTCGCGACCACGACGACGCCCGATATAATCTGTTGCACACACCGCTGCGTTTAAAGGGTGCGTTCACACTGCAAAAAAGGATCTAACTTGATAATACAACCAACGTTTGATCAACTATTGACAAATCGTGCACAACATGACTAAATATTGAAGGACGCTCAGAAGTTGTTCACATTAAATTTGGACTGAAATATAAGAAAAGAATAATAATATACATATAACATAATTTCACAAAAATAATTGAATATCAATTCAATAAAAATTTAAAATACAGTGAATAGCGACATCTCTCGCCAGGGCTGGTAGCTGCAAAGGTACTGGTAAGGTACAACTGGGTGATAAAACTTTCATAGATTTCTCAAAGATGGCGCTACGACTAAAAAGTCGTTGAAAAACCAAATACAAAGACTCGACAACAAGCACATAGAAAAATTCGTGAGATACGTTGGTTCGTTCCGTGGCTTAGTTGGTATAGCGTCTGACACGGTGTGCTAGAAGACGTCGGTTCGAATCGGGCCGGATCGAAGGAATTTTTTCTGAGTGTTCGATCTTTGTATTAATAATTATAACAAATTAATTAAATAATTTCACAAAAATAATTGAATGTCAATTCAATAAAAAATTAAAATAACAAAAGAAATCACATTCTAATCGTAATACGAAAACTTTTCATGTTAATCTGATTTTTTATCAAAGCTTATAACAGATATTTTTAGAATGCCATTAGGGATGTTAAGGGCGTTTCGTAATTTTTGTTGTATTCAATTATCTTACCTTGGAAAATTATAAAATAATGATCGAATGGCTAAATAATTAAAGACATCGTCCTAATCGATTTGAAGTCATGGTTTGACATTTCGGAGGTCAAGAGCTTAACACGATCGATTTGATTAATCGGGTACCATTTGTTTCTTCATTATTGAAGTGTCGTATTTCTTTCACAACGCATTTATTTGAATATTGCTGTGGTAACTCAGTTGTTACAAAAGCAGTACGATACCTTTATGCCGACTACTCCACTGCCTTTTGCGTTGCCAATTTGTAAACGCCTTAAAGCAGAACAACTCCGCTGGTATAAGGTTTTTATATTGTCGTTTCTTTCTATACTACATGTCTGTACACAATGCGTTAGAATGACAGACGTATTATTTTATTAAACGGTTAAAATGAGGAATAAACTTGCGGGCGTCCTAAAAATATAAACCACTTTTTACTAGGAAAGAAATTCTTGGTTAAGTTTCAGGGTTCACATTTAAGGGTTTAGGTTATAGTCCACCACGCTGGCCTAATGCGGGTTGGGGACTTATTTATTGCTTATTATTACGGTATTTGGAGTATTGTGAACCTTCTTCAACGTGCAGGTTTCATCACGGTGTTCTTCCTCGTCGTCCTTCACAAATTTTAAACTGAATTTCGCATATAGATTCCGAAGAACTCAAAGGTGCGGTCTCTGCTTTAGCAGCTGTAACTAAAACTGTTAAGGCTACGGTTTTGTAATTGGTATAGCCCATATTTAATTTTTTTTCTAATTTGTAAAGACTTTCTTTTCCACAATATGGACGATATAAAAACAACATGAGTTATTTGACGAGGTAAACAAAGTATTCTGTTCTGTAAGTCTTTTTGACAAGGAACATAAAAACTGAAATCAAATTCTTCAACTTCTTCGTCTTCCAACAATATTTCTTTAGATGCCAATGCATTGTAGTCAATACTTACAATTATACGGACGTCGGGTTCGCGCTAAAAAGTGTCCGAACTTATAGGGCGTTAAAATCGTATACAGAGCGTCATTCACGCTTTAGTCTTCGTTTGTTCGACTGACAGCGAAGCAAGCAAAATTAGACAGTACTGCGATGACATTACAATTTAAATTCAACGTTTTAGCTTTTTCATATTCCTTTACATGTCACTACGTTTAAATAGGTTGACTTGGGACTTTTTTTTCGTGGTTTTTGTATTAGACCCGTCGTCCATTTATTTGTAAGTCAATGTTTAGATGATACTAAAGTTCATGCTATGCCATTTTGTAGCTACTGCTATAGCAGTAGAGCTCCTTCTGCTGGAGCTTGTTCGTCCAGGGAAGTACTGCCACCTTACCTATTTCTGCCGCCAAGCAATTATGTCAGCATTACTGTGTTCTGGTTTTGAAGGGTGATGGTGAAATTACAGGCACAGGGGACTTGACAACTTGTGTCTCAGGGTGAGGGGCGCAGTGGTCGTGCCTTTCAGATTTTTGCTATGTAAAGCTCTGAGTGGCTATCAACTGTTATGGATAGGCGTGTCGCTTACAGAGATGCGATTTATTTGAAATACTTCTATTTAAAATGCAAATACAAAATTCAAAATACCTATTTTGTATTTTGCATTTAAATGCCTTTTAGTAAAAAACATTTTGTATTTTATTTGCAATACCTTTCGAGACGTATTTTGCATTTTTAATATTCATTTCAAAATGCAAATGTGGATGATGATGATTATGATGATTATGAGACCTCACAGAAGAAAAATTAGTGATGATGTATTTGAACAATTGGTATTGTCAAAAAGCGTAATAAATAAAAACTGATGTTTATTTTTTTCACTTCATTATTTTAAGTGAGTATTATTATTATTAATAACATAACAGAATTTATTGATACGCGTACTGATAAATATGACCAAAATATCATGCATAAGGTGCCATTTGGCTCGGCATTGTATCTCTGTTCTATATCTCATGATAAATACCCAAAATAAATTAAAATATCATTCAATTTGGTCAAAAGGTATTTTATTTTGAAAAAGTATTTTGAAAATACCTATTTTGCATTTAGCATTTGAAATACAAAACGCAAAACTATTTGGTATTTTGCATTTGAAATAGTAAATCTGAAAACTATTTTGCATTTTGTATTTAAATGCTTTTTTAAAACCATTTTGTACATCTCTGGTCGCTTACCACCAGACGCACGACTTACTAGTCCCGTCACTCAGTATTGTAAAAAAACACATGGGAAAAATACTTTGCATAAAACAATTTCCCCGTGCATCTAGCACATCAACATACGTCCCTTTGGCTGTGATATATTTAAATTTATAAAAATATTTAAGAAATCCATGGAATTATTCTTATATTGAAGTGGTAAGCTCTAAACAATATAACAAGATGAAGTCCATTAGTGAAATAAGTCATTTCGGTACGTGACTGTTTGAACATTTTTACTGTGTGTTACACACTTTGACTTCGTAGTCACGTGAATCTGAATGTCACCCAGCTCTTGGGCTGCGAGAATTAGGACTAACTAAACCCTTCAAAATACATTTATTACTTGCAACAAATTAATACAATTTCGATTTTCTGCATCTCGCCTGTAAAGTTATTGAAGTGAAAGAGCATGTGTGCGCGCGGCGTACGCGCACGTCTTGACATCAAATACAGCAGCTATCAGCGCACACAGGTTGTTGGATTTTGCAAGCTTTTCTTATTCCAAGTTTTAGTACTTTTCTAACTTACTTTTGTACTTAATTAAAATAGTGTTACTGTGTTCGACCCTTTTCATGTTAGATCTCTGTGAATAAGTGCATATTCAAAGATGTTAACATGAAAACAATTTTACCTACTATTACAGACATTTATATTAACATTACATTACATTTATATTAACATAACAGTACCTGAACTAGGATTTGTATAATAATTCTTAAAAACAAGCAGGTGGTAAGTAAAAACAAACGTTCTCGCTGTAGCTCGCGGAAGTAAAGTCGCCGGCTTTCTTAATGAATACTGCGGCAGCAGGCAAGCTACTTGCAATTGTAGCTACTCGGGACTTTAGCTACCAACTGCAGAGTGTATTTACCGCCGATGCCACCTGCAGTCAGCGAACCGATCGTAATTGATGAATCAATCAAGTTATAGACAAAAATTCACATTTCACAATTAACAACCACTGATTTTTTAAACCGAATTTAGTTAGGTAACTTATTGAAGAGGCAAAATCATTCTAATTCTTTTTTTTATAAAATGTCATCTTGTTCTATTTCTTCGAATAATCAGCATCGATTATTCGCAGAAACAGAACAAGATATTCCCAAATGGAATATTGATCTACTTTAATTAAACGTTTAATCATACTTTGATTACAGTAAACTAAAGAAACAAAAAAAAAACAGTTTCAACATTGAAGCCATACATTTGCATGTCGATAATGACTTATCGATAGATTATGGTACAACACAAAAGAAATCCGCCATTTGTAGCGTTCAATTTTTGCTTACACATGCACGTTCATTCTGTAGTTAGGGCAGCTCCTTTCCTTTATTTTTTTTTCCATTCTGTAAGGGTAAGATGGACTGACTTGAGAAGGGTGGCCGGCAGCGGTTGGATGCAGGCAGAATAGGACTGACAGAATTGGTGTGCTCTGGGAGGGAGGAGGTATGTTCGAATATTGTTTAGCTTATTTAAGATACGTTTGAGTTTCATCATGCTGTGTTATCCTTTAAAGCTGTCGTCTTTATAGCCAATGCTTGATAAAAAAAATAAAAAAACAACATATATGGACGTGGACGTCAGGCAGACGTACATCAAGGGCACAGCGGGTGGAGCAGGCGTGGGAAACAGGAGTGGTGTTATGTATTGTTAGCATCGAGTTGATGCAACACTAGCTCGACTCGGCTTGCGACATGTTCCAGCACTATTTCACGTGGACGTTCGAGCCGTGCCTAAACATTTTTCTACTTTAGGTCTAAAAATTTAGGCACTACTGAATAGAGTTTATTTGAATGAAGGC
>NW_020653639.1:0-12404 GCF_003589595.1 Hyposmocoma kahamanoa | reverse complement strand
AGTAAAAAGTATTGAATCTAGAAATTGACGTGTCATATAAATAAGAAGTATAAAATATTTAAAAAAAATGCAAAACTATTGAAACAAATTTTAGGAATATTTAAATTTAAATTAATTTACAATTATGAAAATTGGTGAAAACATATAGCTAACTGTTCAGATAACAAATGGAAGGTTTCTCAATGCCCGATTGGTATTATTTTTGATTTGTTAGTAAGCAATTAACTGGATAGATGTCACTTGATGAATTTATTCAAGAAACTAAGGGTCGTATTCTAGAACTCTACTCAATGCTCAAGTCAGGATTTGAGTATGGTTTAAAGCACTCGAAATCATACTCAAGTAACTGCCATTAGGGTCGTATTTCCAGTGCTTGCGTTTCCAGTGCAATCCTGACTTGAGCATTGAGTAGAGTTCTAGAATACGACCCTAAGTAACTTTTTATCTCTGACTTTTTATTTAAAAAAGTAACTGAGTTCAGCTTCTTTGCGATTTTATAATTATGTTATTGTATGTATAATCCTTAGACGATGGAAAAAAAATAAAAGGTATAATCACCGCCTGAGCAAGAGCAATAACCTTGACAAGAATGTATTAGCTGCCATCTGTTGGCCTTTTTCGAATAGTAGTACAATCGCATCGCGTATTTACCTTTTTTACCTACGTACTATTCATCTCTACATTGTGTATCTATTCATCAGCGTTAAGAATCAAATTAAGCGTACGAGTGTCCTATGACAAATTTATTTATTTAAAATAATAATAAATATTACACAATCATTATCACGTGCATATTACAATAAATAGATACTTATTATAATATCGATTTTGCATATATATTGTAGATACTAAGCATTGTGCAAAATCGATTAAGTATCAAAAGAGATTTAAATCTGAAATTAGTGCCTTTCCCGATATTTCGGTTTTTATAAATGGCAACACTGAAGTCGTAATTTAATTTGTTATGTTGGCTGAATTGAATGTTGAAGGAAAGTGATTCCTATCTGTAGTGATTCCACCAGCATTCCAAAGAGAATTTAAGCACTACGTTTACAGCATTCATTCGCCAAGCACACTATTTAACTTATTCATTTGAGTGAGTGTCCTGAGTGTATGAATTTGCTTGTGAATTTTACTCTCAGTTACCGGTTTTTATTAAGCTCTAGCAAAACGTTTCCAAAATGGTCGCAATTGCGGCGTTTTTATTACAACTTGTTTATTTTAGTTGAAAGTAAAGCGTCAAATTTGAAAATGTCGTCAGCAGAACCTTCGCAAAATAAAACATGGGAGTTATCTCTTTACGAGCTCCACAGGACTCCACAAGAAGTAATTACTGACGCCACAGAAATAGCGGTGTCCCCACGAAGCTTACATAGCGAGTTAATGTGCCCAATATGTTTGGACATGCTGAAGAAGACAATGACGACCAAGGAATGCCTTCACAGGTTCTGCTCGGATTGTATCATAACCGCTTTACGGTCTGGTAACAAGGAGTGTCCTACTTGTCGTAAGAAGCTTGTATCAAAAAGGTCACTACGTCCAGACCCAAATTTCGATTTGCTTATATCGAAGATATACCCCAGCAGGGACGAGTATGAAGCTCATCAGGAGCGCGTATTGGCTAAATTAAACATGTCACATTCTCAAGCTTCCTTGGTAAACTCGATAACAGAAGGTATTAAGTTACAATCACAGAATAGGCCTCAAAGGTCTAGAAAAACCCTTGATGAGGGTACCCCCTCTAATTCTGGTAGTGCTGAACAGGGCAGCAGCTCATCAGCAGTTAGAGAGGGGGTATCAAGTAACCCGACTCCTCCTGGTCAGTCCACATCAAACCCTGCATCTGTGAGGAGCACGCCATCACCCGTGCCCTCTAATTTGAGCTCAATATCGAAAAACACAAGCACCACAAAGAGAGCTAAGTCTATATTGACTTCAGAGAGAAGTGAAGAGAGTGAATCTAGTGATGGACGGTAAGTTCGTTTTTTTTAGACTAGTGTGTATTTTGGCATACTTATTACACGTAAATGGTAAATAATAAAATAACTGTATATTTCTTTTTTTAATGCTGGTTTCAATGTCATTTTGTAGAAATACTTTAAAAGTATCTGAATGTAATTTAAAATAGTATTTTGATTGCTATTGTTGGGAAGTGCCTTAGAGTGAATCTGCTGCTCTGGTACTCGCAGTACAGTTAATTTTCTAAATTTGAGACCAGGCAATTGGTGTTGTTGTCTGGCACAATGATGACTTTTTTCAACCTTGCATTTGTTAAGAACATTAATTTTAATACATAATAATATAAACTTGAAAAATAATAACTTAAACTTGTAAAGAGCATTTGTATAAAACATTTGTTTTACAATTTTCAGGACTGAGGGTGAGAACTCAATGGATACAGAAGGCGAGGGAGAACCACTGAACCCTAACGAAATAGAGCTGGTGTTCAAGCCACATCCAACTGAGATGACTGGGGACAACCAGCTTATGAGAGCTCTGAGGGACAGCTCTGTCAGATACTTGAAAACTACTGCTAATGCTTCTGGTAGGGATTTTAACAAAACTGGACACTAACACTCTCAGAGTCATCAGGACTTGAGTATTGCAGTGAGCACTGAAAATCATACTCAAGTCGTGTTTCCAGTGCTCGAAATTATACTCAAGTCTGCTGAAATCCTGACTTGAGCATTGAGTAGAGTTCTGGAATACGACCCTTAGTGCCTTGTGGGCAACTAAATCAAAAAACAAACAAAAACACTACTGCAGCAGGCCACTATGTACCTTCTAATTTTAACCAGCAAGCCACATGGGCCGCTGGCAGCCCACAATAACCCAAGTGCAGCAGGCCACCATGGATTTTCGAATTTTACCCAGCAGGCTATGTGGGCGGCCGGCCGTCCACAAAAAACAAAGTGCTGCAGGCCACCATGTATTTTCCTGCTGGTAATGTTTGAAGGTGACCCACTGGCAGCCTGCTACAAAAGTTAGTAAAGTGCAGGTGTGGTGTGCTGTGAAAAAAAATTTGTGTACCGCCCACCACTGCTGCACACTGCTGCCTCAGAAAAATAGTTTATTCTATAGTGCTGATAGTGTTAATTAATGTACCATGTGTGTTAGATTGAGTGTGTACCTTTATATATTTCTTCAGTATATTCAAGAATCACAAGTTTGTAAGTAAGACAATAGCTCCGCTCTCCAGATACCTGTTTTTCCTACAATCTTCTCTTTTTCCATCTAGTGTGTGTAACGCCATGTTTCCAAATTAAAAATTTCAAAACTGAATAATTTACTGTCTTTTGAAAATTTTTTTGTGAATTGGGATTTTAATAGCACTTGAAATTTGATTCAAACAATGTGTGTTCCAGTGGACCATCTTAGCAAATACTTGGCAATGCGGCTCACTCTTGACCTTGATGCAGAGTTGCCAGAAGCATATCGCCTGCTCAACTTCTGTATCTACGTGGCACCCTCACCAGGACAATTTGTGCCTCTGGCTGGCTCACAGACACTCAGACAAATCAATGATAGATTCTGGAAGGTATACTGTTTGCAAGTAGCTTTTCTTTTATTCTTAAAGTTAGAAATAACAACTCTTCCGATGTAAAGATTCTATGAATGAAATTAGTTGATAGCTTTCTTATGCTTAAATAAGAAAGTTCTAAAATCATAGACGTAATTTGTATTTTATGTCTTTATGACTATTTAGTTTTTATTGTCGCTTAGCAAACAACACTGCTCAAGTAATTTGAAGTCATTTTAAAGGACAGTACAAAAACTGCACTAATATTATTGCATACAAGATTTTCTAATCTATTCTTGATAATAAGTGCTGTATTTATGGACACATAATGTAAAATTGAATTTTTATTGGTATTCACGTTTCACTTGGACTTAAGTAACATTCAAAAGCAAAAACCGCCATTTTTCGACTTGAGCGGTGTTGTTTGCTAGCGTCAAAAGCACTTTCATACCAAGCGCACAAATTTTATTTCTTACTACACTTCCACCAGCCTAAAATGTACAGAAATGTATTTGTGTTGAACTGCGATTGTCCAACCATACAAAACTGACAAGAATTATGTTTGTTATGTTTCCTCCATACAATAGTGAATTTAGGAGATTGTTTAATTCTTTTGTTCATTGGTCTCAAATATAAAAATTTTTACAGGTAAACAAACCACTGGAAATGTACTACTCGTGGAAGAAAACCTAGAAATAAATTACATTTTAGTTATGTCACATTGCATAGCTAAAATGTTGGAAATTGAAGTGATATAATATATTAGTGTTAAGTGATAAATATTTTATACTTCCGAGAAATGGACTCAATATGCAAATGTATAATGGAATTTTAAATAAGACATATAATGTGTATTGTAATTAATTTCTACTGAATTGATATAAAAAATATTTTTAAATTAATTTTAGGTACATTCAATACATAAGATAATGAATGAATTGAACATTTAAATCTTATTAGTCTACAACAAGACTTCTTATAATAAAATTGCAGATGAATTACTGGTCTCATTGAAATAGTATGTATCAAATTTTAATTAATAATCTACATTGAACTGTAAATTATTATAATCTTGTGCAATTATTTTATTAAACATTTCTAACAAAAAATCAGATTATGAATTTCAAAGTAAGTATGTAGTTTACTACCAAAATAATAATTCAAATTAAGCTAATCACAGTTTATTCATCACTCACACAGGCAGTTAATTACCTATTTAACATAACAACTAATGACAACAAAAATAAACTCAGTTTACATCAAACAAAGATTAAAAACGACATCAGATTCAGATTGTCACAGAATGTTTGAATTTTTATTTTCTCATATATATAATTATTAATAAATATTTATTCTTATAGATATAATTATTAATAAATATGAAGCTGGTATTGAAGTAGTAGCTGTACTCTTAACATTTAAATGCTCCTTAGAGGGTGTACAACTTAGTCTGGCCAAGCAATAATTCAGACAATTTAAGGAGTTTTCAGCCCACAATGTTCATACTTTGTTTTAATATCAGTTCAAAGTTTTAATATCTCGTCACATGAGGTAATCTCTGGCGACACTTAGGTTTACAACTTGTACAAACATACTGTATGTAAAGATAAATACAAGATAAAACTAAATATAAATGTTTTACGCTTTGGTGCAGTCTATTCTTTATTGTTTTTTATGGTAAAAAAACAAATTCTTGTTTTTTCATTTACACAAGCACAAAAATCCCTCAACTTATTGAATTCTTATTTTAAGGCGCGAAATTTAAAAATGCATCCAAATCCAAGGCACAAGTCTTCTGAAGCGTAATTGGTAGATTTTTCTAATTACGACGTGGTACAAAATGTTTTCTAAATGCATCGTACTCTCGCCTAAGAATATGAGCAGATTCCACTTTCAATATTTTAAGAACTTCATCAATTTGATCTTTGCTACTTCCTGGTTCCTGAGCTAAAGTGTCCAATCTTTCCATAGTAGCTAAGTCGAATTCGTCTATCCTTTCTGCTTCGGCCAGTAGTTTCTTTACCTCTCTATTGTAATTACGAGGTGAGCCACCTCCTGGACTACTCTTATGAGTTAGTAGCCTGTCAACACGCTCCCAAAAATCGAGTACTCTTCGACCAGCCCTCATTTTACAAGTATACATGTAATTCATAAACAAACTTCTCCCTCTTTCGTCGTTAAGGACATTTTCCACTTTGTCCGTATAGCGGTCGAAGTCGGCCTGTGAGACCTCACTGCAGTCGCAGGCGACAAAACAATTACTCATTTTATGTTTACTGTCACTTCATGACCTCTCCGATGTTTCCATGTTCCTTATCGATTTCACAAATTAATGAAGTTACAAAACGCTTCAAATGGTTATTGTTTTCCAAAAAAACTTGCACAAAATAGCTTAATTCGACAAAATGATCAACTGCAAAAATGAATCACCTTCCGAGTGAAAGAAGTGAGGTTAATTATAAAAATAGTTTACATCACAAACGGGTGAACCGAAATCGTGCGCGCGCGTATATAAACGACGACGTTGTGTGCGTAAATGAGAACTCGAGACTTCACGAAGTTCACTGTTTCGAGATCATTTGCTAATACGCATGCCCGAGTTTCTCCATAGTTCGAAACTCCCGCTAATGCATTGTATCCACTCTTTCACACCAAATTAAATAAATCAATCGAGTTATAAATAACTGACTTTTACAAAACGCAGGTAAACTTTTAACGGCGTGTAGAAGTATTGAGGTGAGAATGTGACTTGTATCTTAACCGCAAAGCATTATTACATCACGCCAGGTAAAAAAACGTGAACGACCTCGCTCGCAAAGAAATGACGCGATTCATTCATGGGAAATTCGAGGCGGAGCCGCATAACGAAACAATGGCCAAGATATCCGAGCCTCTTAAATTAAACCGGTTGCTATAAAAAATAAAATCGCTAACGCTACGAGTCAGCTGTTGGGTGTTTAAATAATACACGGTTCTTTAGTTCCGTGGCTTTGAAAAAGAAATGAACACATAGAATTAAGTCGTTGCCAAGTTATTTATTAGGCACATTATAATCACCATTTAGCACTTAAAGATAAGAGCGAAGTCATACCGGTAGAACAATTGCAGACGCCATATTGGGTTGGATGGATGACGGTTCCAAAACAAGGGTGCTGTGGTTCTTTACAACTTCGTCAGATGGCGTCGCTATGAGTATGAATGGAGAGGCAAGGAGGACCAATCGAACAAAGAAATAGCTCACACTCTGTATAACAAGATCACCACTGCAAAATGACAACTTTTCAGAAGGAAAGTTTAAAAATTCTACGAAAGAAATTAGTCGATAACTTTTATGCACATGGTTATAAAATTTCACATGCATAATTAATTTATTAGTTTCATGTAGTTCGTATTATTTTTATGACTTTCTTGTGATAAAAGCACTTTTCACGTATTGTCACATGTGGCTATAATACGAGTACATCGAGAGTACGAACTGTAATCATACTGAACATATAAAATTTAATTAGTGATATGAGATTTATTTAAAAACTTACGTAGGTATTTCTTGAATGAAAGTAAACATTATAATCAGTGACCTTTTTTGTGGTCGTGAGACAAGCTGCTTCAAACGCTCACGGGTTGAACATGTTCTGTATGTTTTTTTGTGCATTTTGTTTTGAATAGTGTTTTTTCATACAGAATCATAGTGCTGACAGCGGAAAAAAGCCACGAGAAAATTCAAATAACTGATCAAACTGTGCAACTGGAAGTCGTATAAAATTTCAGCAATGATGACTTTAATAATTTTCATTAGAAATTTTGGTGTTATGGTTCCTATATTGCCATTAATAACTTTTTCAAAAAATTTTACATATAACTTGTAAAGGCAATGAATACTATGGAGTTTCCCACCATTCCATAGTCAGTATACACAACAATAGACACAAGCGCAGTTCTATTGATGTTTCTAAACTGTTGCCCCAACATTAGATGTGTCTACACTATCCTCAGTAAAAATGCCAATATGCTCAGTATTATATGTCATAAATTTTGTACATCGAGTATATAACCAGAAAATTTTGTACTACTATTTGTACTCCCCCAAGTGAAAGTACCGAATTAGTTGCCCTTTCGGTAGAGCGAATAACCGAATTGTCATGTGTAGAGTTAAGGGAATGTATTGTGGTTTGTGTACAACGACTTCCGTCCGGAAACTTCTCTGTATTTGAATCTCTATAAAAAAAAACTATTAAAAAAAATCTATAACAATAATAAACACGACCATTACCAAGATCATAGGATGGTTAGAATCAAACAACCTTCAAGTGAACGTCTTTCAGTTCCACAACATACACGGAAGACCATTAAGGCTACATATAGCTCATAAAAATGTTACCATTAAGGAAGTGTCCACTACAAAGTTTCTGGGAATATTAGTAGACTCACATCTTTCATTGAAACCTCAAACAGAGGCGACTTGTAATAAGATCAGTAGATTTGTTTATGTATTGTATCGCTTGAGTAAACAATGTGATAAAAAGACCGCGCTAACGGCTTATCACGGCTACGTGTCTTCTGCTTTGAGTTATGGGGTTTTATTGTAGGGAATTGCATTGACTTGAGCCTTTGTACTATAGAAGAAATATGTGAGAATGATTTGCCAAGTCGAACCCTTCGAATCATGTAGACCTTTATACAAGCAGCTCAGGTTACTCACCCTACCTACCATGTACATTCTTGAGGTCTGTATGTTTGTCAAGTGAAATCTAACCATGTTCGAACAAAAATAGTAACTACACATATTTATTCAGGTTTCCAAATCGCTTGACTGGCGCTTCTAGTAAAACTACATGTTTCATGAGAAATAGTTATAAGAGTTGTAAATAACATTGTTTATTTTAATACCTGATTATGTAAAACAAATGCCTCAAAGGGAATTCAAAAATAATAGGTAAATAACAAAGTACTCAAAAACCGATCTCAAATGTACTTGGAATTACATCTATTTGCCACGTTTTATTGAAATCGGTTACCGGAAAGCGCGCAAACCCGGATTCACCGCCTAGTTCGCCACTATACGGGACTTAATAGAGGAGTTAAAAATCGGTGCTTGAGAGAAAAACGCCTTAAATTGGAGCATAGCAAAATTAACCATTAAAATAATTGCTACTTATACAATTTAGGCGCTATTTATAAAAATACGTCTTCATGCGTGAACATTCCGCCGGCGCGGCCGTTGAAAGCTTGCCTTTCAACCAGTAATACCTACTTGCTTCAGGAAATGGACACATTTTCGAAAAGGATGTTCTTACAATTCCTGTAAAAATTTTGATATCAGCCACCCTTTTTAAGGCCATCAGTGCCAGGAAACACGAATTGTAGCTCGACCCAATTTCCATTTTAACTGTGGTAGATTGTCCTCGTTTAGAACTACTAGAGGGTTCATCTTCAATGCGTTTTTACAAGTACGCCATTTAGTCCTCAGTTGAAGCTCTGAGACATCCTTTGCTCCATCTGCACCAAAAAGTTGCAATTTTTCTATTTGCTGGAAAAAATTCAAGCGATCGTTTGACACATCTTGATAATCCTGGCTTGGCAAGGAAGTGCGCGGTCTACCGATGATGAAATGTCCTGGTGTCAATGGCATTAGGTCTTCTGGATCGCTCGAGAGAGAGGTAAGTGGTCGTGGATTGAGGATTGCTTTAATTTGGTCCAGTGCTGCATAAAGCTCTTCAAAAATTAATACAATTACCCAACACTCTTTGTAAATGACATTTGGTCGACTTTACACCAGCGTCTCATAGAGCTCCGAAATGTGGTAATTAAGCTGGAATAAAACAGAAATTTATTTCTTCACTGGTGACCTCGGATGACAGTGAATCACAATTACCTACTTTTTAAAAAATTTGAAAGGTCGTTGTAAGCACCAACAAATGATAAACCATTGTCGGAATATATGGTTTTGTGTTTCCCTCTACGCACAATGAATCTGCGTATTGCTGATAAATAATTATTGCTCGTTAAGTCACCAAGCAGTTCAATGTGGATAGCTTATGTCGTGAAACATATAAAAAGGGCTATGTACACCTTCACCAGTCTACATCCACGACCTTGACGACTAGTAGTTAAGTTCACTTATTTTCTTGATTTGAAGCTTATAATGTCCTTGAATGCAGGTAAACAAAATCCGGCTTCGGTCTAGGACCATGTACGGGACTTAATACAGGAGATAATAAAAATCGGTTTTCACTGTAGTATACTGAGAGAGAGAAAACGCCTTTAATTGGACCTTAGCAAAATCAACTATTGAAACAATTGCTCCTTATAATCAAATTTGGCGCTTTTTATAAAAATGAGTCTTCATGCGTGAACAGCCACCCTTAGAGGTTGAATGTTTTCTTCAAAATTAAATGGAACCACTACTTACCTACCTGTAACTGTCTACTTTCCGGTACCGGTACCTTCTTTCCAACAAAAAAAGAATCGTCAAAATCGGTTCACAAATTCCGGAGTTATCGCGTAACATAAATACAAAAGAAAATAAACATTCAGTCCAATTGAGAACCTCCTCCTGTTTTAAACTCGGTTAAAAAGTAAAGTATAATTTGCGAAGATTTTAATGTTAACTTGTTAGAAAAGTCACAAATTAGTGTGAGGTTACTTTCTCTGTTCGAATCATTTGATATACATAACCCAGTGGTCTGTGTTCATAACCAATTTTTAGAACTTACTAGAATTACTGCCCGTTCAGCTACATGTATAGACAATTTTTTCTGCATCTTTGAAATAAGAGATAAACTAGTCATAAGTATCGAGTTCTTAGGTTTTAGCGATTGTTACACATAGGAAAAGAAAAAATATTTTTCCGGATTTAAATCGCGTAATTTGTTTTTCAAACAAGGTCTCTCTTATATTGGACAAACGAAGCGAAGTATTTGTACCCGCGTCAAAAAACCTAAAGCTGATGTCAAATACCGTCGCGTAAACAAGTCTGCGTCTGCGAGCATGTCATGGATAAACCTACACATTCAATGAAGTTTGAGAAACCCCAGGTCCTTGCAAGAGAAGTCCGTTATCTACCCAGGATACTGCGAGAGGCCATTGAAATATAAAAAACATCCTAATTTCAACAAGGAAGATGGTTTCTCCGTATCAACTGTTTGGGAACCTGTATTTCCTCTGATGATAAATCCCAAACAAACATTCTTATGTTTGTTTGGGATCCCAAACAAACATAAGACTGCAGCACTAAATAATATGCTTTAATTTATTCTAGTTTCTATTATTAATTAATAATAAATTGACTTAATAAAAATTCATTAAATAAAATAATTTGTAAAACGTAATGTAGCGTAAATTGCAATGTTCTTTGTAAAATTAAAAATAAAGTATTTATTTAATTTTCTAACTATAGTAAAAAAAATAGGGTGGTTTGCATTAATATTAGACATAACTGGTTGATGATAAATGTCTGATAATGTCTGATAATAAAATAAAGCCCACATGGAAATTGCTTAAACCGAGGAATAGGGAAAGTAAAATCACGGGACACACATTTTACATTGAAGATAGGTGAAAATACTCTAACAACTGATGAAAAAAGTTACTTAATCTCTTCACAATAACCAGAAGAGCTACTTAAAAAATATGTACCCATGTGTGAAGAACAATTTCATTTTAAAGTTAAGATATACTAAAAACATTTAAAGTTTTAGAAATGAAAAATACTTGTGATTTGTGGGACATTTCAATCAAAATCATTAAGCATATCATAAATATTATAGCTCCAGTAAGTAGATGTATTTAATAGCTGTGTTGACACAGGTATATTTCCTGATCCCATGAAACTGTAAAGTCCTGCCACTATTTAAATCGAGTAGTAAAGATGACCCCAGTAATTATCGGCCCATCTCTGTTCTGCCAGAACATAGCAAGATCTTTGAGAAAATTATTCTTGATTAGCTGAGTGTGCATTTTAGGAAATATCGCTTCCTCCATAAAGAACAATATGGTTTTACTAGGAGCCGGTCTACCAAAGACGCTGAGATTGCGTTGTTAAAACATATCTATGAGGCTTGGGAGGATTCCATTGGTTTTTTTTCGCGACCTTTCCAAAGCTTTTGACTGTGAGTATCTCTCTTTTGTTGAAGCTTAAACACTATGGAACATGATAATGGTTTGAAATTGATTCGATAGTGTAGCGAATCGCTACAAATCTTTTTCTATATATTTTATAATACTAGTCTCTTTAAGTTTTAGTTTTCTATTTAAATTCTAAATTTAAATGTGTTTGTTTTTGGCGCCTTTTTCTTGACTTTAGCTAGTGTTATTCTGTTTTGCTTTAATAACGACAACTTGTTTTCAAAAATATAATATTAAACTGTAAGTACATTCTCTTGGCCTTGCTCACTCGTTTAGCACCCATCCCTTCACCCATTGATACAGTCCGCTACAGATAAGTATCTCAGTTCCAGAATTCAAAGAGTTAGTGTTAATGGAACCACATCGGGATCTACTGTACAAATGGGAGGACCGCAAGGGTTAATATCAGGCTCCTTTTTATTTTTAGTTTATGTGAACGACCTACCATTTTTTGTAGAAAACCGATGCAAGATAATATTTTTTTCAGATGACACTTCCTTAATTTTTAAAACTCGCTGAACAAAAAATGATTTTGACGACGCAAATATTAGAGTACTTACAGATCAAGAAACTGCTTGGCTAGTTTATTACAGCTATTTCTACAGCGTAACGTCATATACGGTATTCTACTGTGGAGGAAAGCGGCTGACATCGCGAAAAAGAGAGCTGTAAGGTCCATATATAAAACGAGCCCTATATCCATATAGTGGGGTCGGGCTCGGCCTGCGGCGCGTGGTCGCTTTCAGATTACGGGGTGTGC
>NW_020653638.1:0-37533 GCF_003589595.1 Hyposmocoma kahamanoa | reverse complement strand
AAAAGACTCCAGTTGTTTGTGAAGGTCTTATACCTATTTTATGTCTTATTAAACCCGAAGTTTATAAATAAAAATGACGTAAGTAGTATGTAGTAAATAATCACGTTTATTTACTTATAATAAAAATCGTAAAATAAATACCTTGTGGGTGCAAATAAAATCACGCCATACGGCTCATGACTCGCCACTCCCGAGGCTATGAGGCGCCAGTCGTTTTAGTCGTTTTAGTCTTTCTAGTCTTTTTAGTCTTTCTGGTCTTTCTGGTCTTTCTGATTTTTGTGGTCTTTCTGGTCTTTCATGTCTTTCTGGTCTTTCTGGTCTTTCATGTCTTTCTGGTCTTTCTCGTCTGTCTGGTCTTTCTGGACTTTCTGGACTTTCTAGTCTCTTTAGTCTCTTTAGTCTCTTTAGTCTCTTTAGTCTCTTTAGTCTCTTTAGTCTCTTTAGTCTCTTTAGTCTCTTTAATCTCTTTAGTCTCCTTAGTCTCTTTAGTCTCTTTAGCCCCTTTAGTCCTTTTAGCCTTTTTAGTCTTTTTAGTCGTTTTAGTCTTTTTAGCCATTTAAGTCCTATAAGTGTTTTAAGCTTCCTAGGGTTAAAAGAATTCGACTCGAATTTTTTTTCGAATTGTTTTAGTCTTATGACTCTAGACTTGAGGGTTAAAAGACTAGACAAGTCGTGAGGCGTTAAAAATTAGTCGAGGTTTTTAAAAGGCCTTAAAAGACTGAGTCTCATTCATCACTACGTCGAAAGATGGCAATACCGCGAGGAAATTTTTCATGAACTCTTCAGTCTTGGCAGAAATAACGGGCTTACGTATTACGTATAAATTTATGGACTATGCTTTGGAAACCGCACGTGAGTTAGTACAGGTATATCCGTGGTACAATCTCCCAGCTCCCGTTCACGAGGTTCTTATTCAAGGTGCTGATGCCGTGCAGTATGCCATGGTGTCAGATAGTACAATAAAAACTTAGAAGTGTATTTTCGGTAAATTTATTATGTTTCATAAGAAGTCATGGAACAAAAGTTGTTGTTTATAATGTTAGTAATATAGTCCTGTGAGGTTATAAGTATTTTAAAAATAACCATGTGTAATAGACGGCCAATGTTTACACGCTTGTTAAAATGTACATACACCCACAACACAACACTCATAGACAGGCACACATACACAGAAACCCACACACACACACACACAAATTGAATTTATGTTTTAGTTTATAACATTTATATGTGGAGGTAAGTCCACCTTTGTTCGTCTTTTTATAAAGTTAATATTTATTTCGTATTTGTTCGGTGCAATAAAGAATATAAAATATAGATAAATATACAAAGTACAGCACGTGAATACACAATTTATAAGTCAATGGTACATAAGTATATAACTCAAACGAACTGCGGCCGCGCTTCCCTGACCGGATGTTGAATATTTAACACAAGCCTTTGGACCCAGTACAAGGTATTATGTACGGCAATGTGTGCAGACTGTTTGTTAAAATACTAGATAATAAAATATAAAAAATAAAGTAATGTGATTTTTCAGGTTTTTATTGAACGCCACGATGTTTTACTAGCATGATATTCAATATCTTTTTTTCTAAATTACTCCACTTAGAAAAAATTCCTTTGATCCGGCCGGATTCGAACCGACGTCTTCTAGCAAACCGTGCCAGACGCTATGCCGACTAAGCCTCGGAACGAACCAGCGTACCTTACGAAGTTTTCAATTTGCTCGTTGCAGATCTTTGTTTTCGGTTTTTTAATGACTGTTTATTAGAAGTAGAAGGAACAAGGAAAATAGATTTGAATTTTTATTGAATTGATATTCAATTATTTTTATGTGAAATTACTCCACTAGTTTGTATTGTATTAATAATTATACGGGAAATAGATCTTATATATCGCACATCACAATAGTGTTATAACTCAAAATATGTGAAATTCAAGATAATACCATTGTTGAACGTAAAATTTGATTATCTACACGTCAATAAAACCGTCGTTAGAATTTTGTAATATTATTGTATTGTAATATCTACTTAACTCAAAATGAGGCACGCTTTATGTAAGCTAGTTCTGGCCAAAATTGTCCTTATTCAAAAATATGTTGTTTCTACTGTTCTCTTTAATTTTTAAATATGTATATTTGGCAAGTAGGAAATTACTTAGACATAAATTTTGCACAGATATTTCACGGGAAGCGAGTAATTAGTTTTTCGTCGATTCTGAGAAAATACACTTTTTGAGTTAATACATTATTGTATTAACAGTGCGATATTATAAACGACTAACAATCTCTCTACGCCCTCACCATAGGGCGTGTCACCGGAAGAGAAGTTATGCAAAACTGTTATGCTGCATCAAATGCTTTAGGTATTAACTATTTAATAACGGTTTTACAAAAAATATACCACATACCTAAGGATATTGTCTAAAGAACGTGCTATTTCGTTATACGATGAGATGTACTTTACTCGAATATATAAAATCCCGAAAACAGGGTAAATTAAAAGTCTACAACGAATCACTATAATAATAATAATATCTTTATTTATCTACACAATACAAAACAAATTAACATTGCAGTAGAGAACATATTATTATATACTCTTAGAGTAATGTATTATGGGAAACTGGAGCCCAAACTAGGCAGAGCTTGTAATATGGGTCTCCAGGCACCCAACCACAAGGATGTCATGTTAGTGGTATTTACTACATAGGGCGCACTATAAGTTTCCGGAACTGGTCACGTACATAAACAATATTTAAAAAGTAATTACAACATTTGAAAATGGGACTCTTTGGCTGTAGAGTACAGTTTGTTTCATCTGACTGTCACTTGTTTTTACATTGTGGCGTCATTTTAGAAATTGGTTGTCTACATCACCATGGATTTAACTCGTGAAAATTTTTGTAGTAAAAGTCTAAGTCAAAGTCAAAGATTATTTATTCCATATGTACAATAAATTTACACTTGAAAACGTCACATTTAAGCTACTGCTCGTTCACTACGCTGACCTCCCTGAGAAGAACGAGCAAGAAACTCTAGGGATTGCTCTTTTCAAATAAACTTAAATGCTATGGAATACACTTTGAATCAAATTTGTGTGGATTCTGGAGCCGTGTCGTCTTTCCATACATCTTTATCTAACACATAGTCTTCAATTTTGTAATATGATTTTTCGATCAAAATATTTTTGATATAGTTTTTAAATTTAGGAAATTATAAACTTAATATATGCTCCGGAATCTTATTGTAAAAATGTATACAGTTCCCCATAAAAAAGTTGTTTACCTTGTTTAGAAGAAATCGAAGTACCATGAGTTTGGATTTAGCTCTAAGGTTAATATTATGGATATCTTCTTTCTTATTGAAATTATGTACCTTTTTACGGGCATATAAAATATTTAAGTAAATGTACTGTGATGCCACAGTCATGATACTAGTCTCCTTAAACTTTTCTCTGAGAGAAACCCGAGAGCCTAGATGGTACACAGAATGTATCGCTCGTTCTTGCAATACAAATATGGTTTGAATATCTGCCGCTTTACCCCACATGAGAATCCCGTAGGATATTATGCTATGGAAGTAACTAAAATAAACTAGTCTAGCAGTACTAACATCGGTAAGCTCACGTATTCTGCGGACTGCGTATGCAGCGGAGCTTAATCTGCTGGCCAGGGAAGATATATGTGGAAACCATTGAAGTTTACTATCTAAGGTCACTCCCAAGAAGACTGCTTTATTAACGAGGTCTAACTTTTCTACGTTTATTTCTATGCTTGGACTAGTCGATTTTACGTTAGGTAATTCATTATTACCTAAAATATTATTAATTAGGTAATTGTCTTCTTGGCATTAAGCAATAAATTGTTAGCATTAAACCAATAAACTACCTTAGAGAGGATATCATTAATATGGCCATAGTTAATGTCATGTCTGTCTGTTTTAAAAATCAAGGAAGTGTCTCAGAAAACAACACTATTTCGCAATGGTCCTTAACAAAGAATGGCAGATCATTAATATAAATAAAAAATATGAAATGTCCAAGTATTGAGCCCTGCGGTACACCCATTTTTACCGGAGAACCCAAAGAAGTCTCTCCATTTATGTCTACTTTCTGAATTCTACCATTGAGATATGACGAGACAAGTTTCGACGCCTTGTCATTTACACCGTAATGTTCCAGCTTCCTAATAAGAGTAATTTGATCAACACAAGCAAATGCCTTTGAGAGGTCACAGGAAACACCAATAACATTCTAACGTTCTGGGACCTTTCCCAAGCATCAAAGATGTGTTTTAGTAACGCTGCCCCCGCATCGCTAGTCGATCTACCACTAGTAAACCCATATTGTTCACTATGAAAAATATGATTCCTACCGAAATTGGACAGTAATTGAGTTAGCATAACCTTTTCGAATATTTTACTTAAAGTTGGTAAAATTGAAATGGGCCTATAGTTGCTACGATCAACTTTTCTACCGCTTTTGAATGAGGGAATAACCTTGCTGAATTTCATTAAATCGGGAAAAACACCTTCGTCAACGCACCTATTGAAAGCTACAGTTAAATGTGGGGTAATTAGATCAAGAACTGAGTCTATAACTTTAGTTGGTATACCCCAAAGATCTTTAGTTTTTTTAACATGTCTTGATTTAAAAGCTTTTATAATGTCTTATGGATTAACATGACGGAAATTAAATAAACTGCCACAAACGTTAACATTTTCCTTTAGGAGATCAATAACAAGATAAGGGGGGAATTTAATGATTCTGTAGTGTTCACAGCAATTTCCGAAAAGAACGATTCATAAGCTTGGGCTACCTTGTCTTTAGACTTTATAAGTTTGCTGTCTAATTCTAAAACTATATCTCTATCGTGGTGTTTAACCCTGCCTTACTCTTTATTTATTATGCTCCAAGTAGTTTTAGATTTATTTATCGATTGTCTAATTTTGTCGCTGTGAAACTTAACCTTAGCAGCTACACATACTTCTTTAAATATTTTTGAATAATTTCTAACATATTCAATGAAATTGGAATTAGTATTATAAGTTTTCATAGCATATAGCTCATACAAACGAGACCTACTCTTAGGAATACCTACTATTGCCCAATTGTTGAATTTAGCCTCTCTATGGAAAGTTAACGTTTTCGATTTAAATACATTATCAAATTCATTTTTAATTAAACCAAATATCGTGCTATATAAAGTATTTGGAACCTCCGGTATATGGGGTAGGGAATTTAAACTATTGCCGATATTATTTTGAAATCTAATGATTTGTTCTGTGGTAATCGGTCTGCAGAGAAATAGGTCTACCTTCTTGCTCATTTTACAATTAAAAGAAGCCAATTGGCCGCTATGGTCTGATCTTAAGGAATTTATTATTGATTTAGACACTGCGTCTGGTTACAAAAGATGTTATCAATACAAGTATAAGAGGAGGCAATGATGCGAGTTGGTTGTAAGAAAAGATTAATCAAGTTAAAACTTTTAAATAAATTAATGAGTCTTATAGAAGTAGAACAGTTTTCCAACAGGTTTACATTGAAATCTCCACATATTACTACGTTTTTTTTGGTTGGAAGAATCCGCGTTAAACTATCTTCCATAATTAATTCTAACTCGTTAAAATTAGCAGAGGGGGCCTGTGTACACATAAGACGACAAACTGATCCAATTCTACATATGAAATCTCAATGGTTCGTTCAGTAGAAAGATCTGTGATATCCTTACGGTCTTTAAATTTTAAGTTACGTTTAATAATAATCATGGATCCGCCTTTACTTAAGCTCTTTCTTATGAACGAACTGACTATTACGTAATTTTCTATGTTGTTGATTGCTTCGTAGTCTTTCAGCCAGTGTTCTGTAACACAAAACACGTCAACGGAAATATCGTGCAAAAAAGACTTATTTGTAATGTTTTGACAGAAAAGCCTTGAATATTTTGATGGAAACGATTAGACTTTTCTGTTGTCGTGTGTTTCAGTTTAAATTATGGTTAGTAATAAGTATAATGTTGCTACTTAAAGTAGGAGCATTGTCGTGGGACTGTGTTATGTCTTCTATAACAGCGTCCTTAATATTAAAAGATAGCAAACTAGCTATATGTCTCAGATAGATACCTTATGGGTAAAAGTAAATTATCCTCAAAAAGTTTGAAGTTCCTTACGAACTATTAATGTCAAAACAAAATATAACGTCACTATGACGTCAATTCAAATTATGAATGTGCGAATTTATGTTATATATATACTTATTAGAATATATATATATATTAGAATAAATTCATTATTATTATTATTATTATTACGATGCGATGCCTAGGTTAAAA
Organism: Hyposmocoma kahamanoa; assembly: GCF_003589595.1. Taxonomy (NCBI): domain Eukaryota; kingdom Metazoa; phylum Arthropoda; class Insecta; order Lepidoptera; family Cosmopterigidae; genus Hyposmocoma; species Hyposmocoma kahamanoa. The sequence goes on along the minus strand of NW_020653638.1, from coordinate 31,194 downwards.
CAGCAAGGGAATGCACTTAGTATGAATTTACACCTACCACTTCCCCTGAATTCTCAAGAACACGTCAATGCTACTATTTACTTCTTTTTTACTAAAGTTATTACTATCACCTATTATAAGAATCACTGTTGTATATTTATCAAAGTTGCAACCACTTAATATTGTAATAATTTGACTAAAAGTAGCTCTTGGATAGCAATAGTTGACTACCCTTTGTTGTAAGTGGTTACTTAGGTGGTGGCCTAGTCCTACGCCTATTTTATCAGAAAAAACTACCGTTCTTCTGGATGACCTGGTGCCAAAATCGTGCCCGCCATCTTGGATTTAGAAATGAGTGCCATATTCGTATTGAGCATCCCCAAATACCTCGAAAAGGATACCCATATAGTATTTTTTGAAAAATCGTGTCCGCCATCTTGGATTTATAAATAAGTGCCATTTTCATAATGAGCATCCCCAAATACCTCGAAAAGGATACCCATATTGCATTTTTTTTAAAATCGTGTCCGCCATCTTGGATTTAGAAATAAGTGCTATATTCGTAATGAGCACCCCCATATACCCCGTAAACGATACCCAGAATCAAAATCAAAATAATCTTTATTTCATAAGTAAGCATTATTACACTAGAAATCGTCACATTGGTTAAACTCTACCACTCATTCGTAAGGCAGATTCCCCCGAGAAGTATGAGCAAGAAACTCTACGGGTTGCTCTTTGTCAACAACATTTGTACGCATTTAACTTGCAGAAATGGAGGTCAAATGCACACTTACATTAGAATTAAAAAAAATCTGCAGCCATCGCGATATTGCCTATTCTCAAAAAATTACGTAATATAATTATTTTGAAACAGAATAGCAAAATTGGGAGAAAGAAATTCGTTACTTTGCAACATTTTCGTGTCTTGTTACGTGTTGTTACGCATGTTTCGTGTGTGCATAAAAAAACGCTGAGCAGTAGTTGTCGAAACTAATTCTGGAGGACATATTATTATTTTTTATAATTATTAAATATTGCACAATTATTGCACAGGAAAAAGCACAAATGATATTTCATTTCTTACAGAAAAAGCATTTCTATCAAGATAACTCATCTCTAACGAATCTAAAGATCAAACCTGCTACCTTAAATGAGATTTTAAACAACTGAACCACGAAGTGCTCGCAATAAAAAGCATCGCAACTCTTCAGAGACAAATTAAAACACGGCTAGAGCAATCTCCGCAGTGCGTAATGTGTGTTTTAAACTTTTATTTTTGTCCTTTTCACCCCTGTTATATTTCCTTAAGATGAAAAGAGAACTGCATTGTGAGAATCGTAGACTTGCAGTGCTACACGTTTCGCTTCGTTGCGGTCGGCTACGCTTTTATGTTCTACGCGACGTCGTAAGTGCTACGCCATAGTACGGATTGTTATAGTTAAACGAAGAAACTACTACATGTAACATATAATGAGAGATTTAGATTTTAAATAATGATCTAGTGGAAAAATAATACTTAAACTCACGCCCTTGTTCTACAGGAGGGGTAGGCAGAGACCGACACCTTATTCTATCCTGACACAACTTTCGAGCCTCACATTCATCAACTACCCTTTTCATACAACTTCTTTTATTCTTGTCACTTTGGATCCCAGCCTTTTTGAGAACATCACTGATATGGTCATCTGGAAAAATGTGGCTGTAATTACGGTAGATCGTGGGTTGTATTTTTTGCGCCTGCTTGCCTTTGATCTGCGGCAGAAAAGTGCGAATGCGTTTCTTTTATTCTATTTTCTTAATTTATCACTATTGCATGCGTCGATGTTTGTCATACGGACATGTACATACAATAAGTAAAAGTAAAAGAAACGAACTCGGAACAGCTTCGTCGGCATCAAGGGCTACCTCGATAGTATACTCTTTAAAACAAAAAAGAAATTTGAAAACCGGTCCACTATTGATGGAAAAATCGGTGAGTACACTGCTATGCCTATAAAATTTGAGGATGTTTCTCGATTTCCATGTTATCCTCTAATTCGATTCTGACTTGGCGACATTGGGACCACCAACGAGAGTGCACCCTTTAAACAAAAAAAGAATTATCTCAATCGGTCCACAATTGACAGAGAAATCGGAAAACATACATATAGCCGAACGTATAACCTCCTCCTTTTTTTGAAGTCGATTAAAAAAATTTTTTCAAGGAACGGGATTTTTTATTATTATATTAAGTGATGAGACGAACAAGTTGTGCCCCTGGTGGTTACTGCCTCCGTGGCCGAACGGTCACCATGCCGGACTGCCACGCAGAGGTCCCAGGTTCGATTCCCGGACCGGGAGAAATAGTTGTATGGCCTACAATTATTTCTCTCGTGAGTTTGGGTGTAATTTGTGGTTGTCTATGTGTGTGTCCATGGCACCCGCGACACAGGGTTTCCCTAGTACGGGGCTATGTTGAGTGTGTGCGTTATTATTATTATTATTATTATTCGATACGTCTGTGCCTGACAGAGAAAAGTGAAAAGACCCATATGCCTGTAATTTGACCAGCACCTTTCAAAACCGAAATGCAGCAATACTCACATTACTGCTCGGTGGCAGAAATAGGTAAGGTAGCAGTACTTTCCTGGATGAGCTCTTTCACAAGGAGGTAGTAGCAGTAGCTACTAAAAATATCTATGTTCGGCTGCTGACTATTTAGTTTCAATCGAGGAATCTAATTTCCGATGAGGATTCGCGCATGTGGACTGTGAGGATGAGTAAACCCACACCAAGGTAGATATGACGTGACAATTTTAATAATAAACCACGTAATAATAACAACTGTACCAGATCTTCACACCAACTACGTACACCTCTAAATGAGGTGTCAGGTTTCAATGGCCATAGCATCCGGGAACGGTTCCAGGTTTAGATACAAAATTAAAATTTAAAATATTTAATTATTAATACAAAGATCGAACACTCAGAAAAAAAATCCTTCGATCCGTAAACTGTAAAGATTAATAAAAACTGTAATAAAAACTGGGTGAGAAAACTTTCATAGATTTATTATGATAATGATGGCGCGACGACTAAAAAGTAGTTGAAATCACCAAATACAAAGAAACGACGCAATCACAAAATTCGTGAGCTCCGCTGGTTCTTTCCGTGGCTTACTTGGTATAGCGTCTGACACGGTAAGCTAGAAGACGTCTGTTTGAATCCGGCCGGATCGAAGGAATTTTTTGTAAGTGTTCGATCTTTGTATTAATAATTATAAAAAAGTAGTGGAATAATTTCACAAAAAATAATTGAATATCAATTGAATAAAAATTTAAAATATTTTTCCAAAAATATCCATCTTAGCTGTTGCTGTGTCGGGGACATATAGTATTAATCGTTTACTTAATTGTAACCAAACCTCTTAATTATTTAATACAACCCTATATTTATAATTGTAGGGATCTTGAAATTAAAATTAATTTACAATTATGAGAATTGGTGAAAACATTTAACTGTTGTTGATAAGATAACAAATCGAAGGTTTCTCAAAGGTATTCTTTTTGATTTACGGTAATGGTCTTATTTTGCAATAAATTATATGTGTATATAGATAGCACTTCTTTGAATTTATTCTCGAAATTTATTAATTTCGTTAACGTTATTACGTTTTAGCACTGAATTTTTTATCTTAATATGAAAGTAACAGAATCAGCTTCTTTGCGATTGTATTATATGTAACTATATATTCAATCACCGCCTGAGCAAGAGCAATAACTTTGTTAATAACGTAATAGCTGCCATCTGTTGTCGAATATTATTGCACTCGCATCGCGGGTTTACTTGGTTCCATCTATTGATCAGAGTTAAAAGTCTATACAACCTCAAATGGCTTTGGTTGATGAAATATATTATTATTAACAATTTTTGAAAAAATGTATAGTTAAATCAAGGATATATACACTGCTTACTATACGGTGTGAAAACACGATTCCCAAAAACTTTCGCGATAGAAAAAGAACACAATTTTACCTCGAAATTTTACAAGAAAACCGCTGCATTCAAAAGGTACTTTAAATATACCAATGATTTTTTTTAATATCAATGAACTAAATATAATACGTATAGTATACGATATACATTCTTCAAATGGCTTTAATTTCGTTTGTAATAAAATAAATTCTAAAATAAAGCCAGTGCCCCTGCCGTTCGACCTAAGCAAAATTAACCGTATTAGTACAGGACAAATTTGGATTCAAGCTAAGGTAGTATCGTCTCGTAAGAATCAGAATAAGCGTCCGAATAAGCGGAGTTACGAGTGCGACATTCTTTTTATGAGATTGGGTATCTGAACTAGTATAGTATTTTATTATCTGTGATTTTATCAATTGAAATATTTACACTTTCCTAATCTTACCAAATTACTTCGCAATCAATCTTGTAATTGATTGTGAATGACATGGTACCTATTTTTTAATAAAATATGTCGGCTGCGTTGCTCGCCTCATTTATGCTATTACCGGATCCACTGAAAATCAGTCTCGTAGCACATTAAACTGGGTGGATGACGGATTCCATAACAGCATAGCACACTCTATTATTCCAATTTAAGTATACTTAATGTGTTTACTTAATAAAGTCGAATTATTTCGTAATAACTAAAACGCGGCAAAGCGACAAATGGTCAAACATCCATTTTAAATAGCAAAAGAAAGAGTAGAAAATTCTATTTAAAAAGCAGTTAGAATTAGTTAACGTGTTCAACTTATCGGAACTTTCCCTAACGACGTCACTTAGCCACGTTTTCCTTATCGGACGGCAGGTACGCCTGATCAGTCGATCCCATACGAATCTCATCCACAGTCTTCCGGCCACCCCGTTGATATCGTCCGACCATCTAGCTAGTGGTCTGCCTTGAGGATGTCTCGCTTCTACCGGGTACCACTCAGTGACCGCCATGATCCATCGGTCGTCGTCCCGCTTAGCAACGTGTCCAGCCCGTCTCAATTTTAGGCTCGCGATCCGGAAACAGACGTCTTCACTTTTGTTCGCTGTCGTAAATGCCGAGCATATAAAATAAGTGTTATACTTATAATTGTATTGTATTATATATCAAATCACATATTGTGTGTATACTGTGCTGTAAGTTATTAACGGTTCATATACTTTTATTTCTTCCTTTCTTTATTTATAATGATAATAATTCATTTATTTCGAGTAACTCTTTTATTTTTAAAAGATGACGTTTCGTCCATTAATTTACTTCCATCTCGCATCATTTTTTTAACAATCCCACCAATATCTTTCAGTGTCGCCATTTTGTTTTTCTTTTATTCATTATACCTAAATCGAATCGATAACTTATTTTTCTAAATCTGACAGTTATTGCATGTAATACAAGCATTGTAAACTAAATAATTTATTATATAGCGTTTGTAGACAGTATCATTAGAATAAGTCGTCATTAATTGTTTAAAGTGGTACTGCCTAATCCAACATGAAGCTGAAACTGATCCGGTGGACTTTGATAAAGGAAATTATCCTTAAGTTTTCCCTAGCAGTTCAATTAGTACGCAATAAGAAATCTCGTTTTACGAGACTGGTCTTTAGCACGGTAAAAACTTGCTATTTTCAACCTTAAGTATAAGATGCGGAGGTGGAAAATGGTCTGCGGATTCGGATAGGATTATTATTGAAACTGTCTGTCGCTTTATTTATGTCTTGAACAGGTTGTTACCTGTTCATGGTAAATTAAAAAAAAAATGTTCTGTCTTTGGGGGGCTCGTGATCAACAGCGAGACTGTAGCAAACTACAGTGACATGCAATTTTTATATGTCTAGAATGTATTTACCATATAATTTGAATTAGGAATAGAAATTGTATTTTCATAGCATTGACTTACAATTATATGGACGTCGGGTCCGCGCTAAAAAGTGTCCGCACTTGTAAGGCGCTAAAATCGTATACAGAGCGCGACACTCCGCTTTAGTCTTCATTTGTTCTACTGACAGCGCGATACTGCGATGACATTACAATTTAAATTTCGAATAGGTTGACTTGGGACATTTTTTTCGTGGTTTTTGTATTAGACCCAATATATCAATATATGGTGTAAAAATACGATTCCTAAAATTTTCACGATAGAAAAAAAAACACAAACTTACCTCGAAATTTTACAAGAAAACCGCTGTATTCAATAAGTACTTTACTAATGATTTTTTTTAAATATCAACTAAAGTAAATAGAACACGTTTAGTATAACGATATACATTATTCATAACTTTAATTTTGGTTTGTAAAAAAATAAATTCTAAAATAAAACCAGTGTCCCCGCCACTCGACCCAAACGAAGTGAACCGTGTGGTATTATTACGGGAAAAAATTGAATTCGTGCTCAAGTAGTATTGACTCTTAATAATGCCAACCATATCTTTACCATGGACTCTCATTACAGTTTAGTACATAATCGTAACGACAAAAAAACGAGATGGTGATATACACTTCATGTAGCGCTGTCTCACAAAGGTTCATTTTATATCTCAAATGGAATCCTAATAAGAGTTCATGGTAAGACCGTTGGTCTCAAAATAGTAAGTTGTATCAGAGCTACGAAATAAACTCCGGGGCACTATTCAGAACATCGAGTAACCAAATTGGTCCTTTTAGCGCTCACTCAATTTCGTTAAAAATGTCCATTACGTAAATAATGATAAGGAAGGGCAGTATAATACGTAATCGTATTCTTATACGGTTCTTTTTTTAATATCAAATCATATACAAGCACATTATGTACGCGTATACATACAAAACTCTCCTCATTCGCCTGACGAAACTAATTTGGGAACTAAAAACAACTAAGAAAGCTTCTACGAGCATAAAATATTTCCAACACACGCCAACGATCACTTAAAGATACTATACCTATATACATTTATATACAGCAATGACATAGTTCGCCATAAAAAAGATAGACGAGAATAGAAGATATCGTAGGCCCGTATAACCTACACAAGATACGGACAAAATTCGACCTTAATTTCAGTCGCCAACAGACCAAATTACATTTTGACGAATTATCTAATATTGATAAAACACTTTAGTCTCTCTGAGAAAGAAATAAGGTACATTTTTAGGTTACGGGGTAAATTCCGCAGCACTGCGCATCGAAGGAATGCAAGCAATTACGTACGTTTTCATTGCAGATGTTTAAAATTTTAAAAACTTACCGTCTGTAGTCGTTATATTCATGATGGCACTTTAAAAGACTTTCTAACTTTTCACGAACAAGAAAACGATTCCCTATTTAAATGATTCTAGCAATTAAGATCGGAATATAAACACTTAAATTATAGTTTTAAATGTTTAAATGTTCTATGCAATAAATCACAATGTATTCAGCCTGCAGCGCGAATGTTTCTGCGGCTGTCTGCCGTATTGCAGATGTCAATTTCGAAAAAGTACACAGTCAAAAGTTTACTTTTTCACATACAAATCCACTTTTTAAAGTCACTGGCCACAAAATTCACACACAATTAAAATTGAATTCGAAACACGCGGTCAAACGTCAACTATTGGCGCGAACTCTTGACAGTTCGATGATTGATCACCGATCTGCGGTCGGGGCCGCGCTCTTTATTCGAAATCACTTCAAGTGCTATTGAGGTGCGTTCGAAGAGTTGTCAATTAGATGAGAAGATGCTTCTATGGTAGCAATCCGAAGCTTTTTGATAGTGTAACGACAAAACAAATAGTCCGGAATGAGTGAGGCTCGGGCATGCGCAATAGGGATTGCCGTATGCGTATTTGTTAAGCCGCGGTTACTAAGCTTCGACACTCGTCGGTTTTATAGGCGAATAAAGGAAATAGATTTCCGTTATTTTATCTTGTTCTTGCTGTTGTTACGTTTATAATTGTGGATTACGATCACATTTTATTTATTTGGATGATCAGGTCATGAAGTAAACAAAAATGCACTTCATATATATTTTTTATTCTTTTCTTTCTATTCTATTGTTTTTAATTTCTGGTACAAAAATCTGAAGTATCATTAGATGTTAAGATACATTTTTATAAGTAGTTTTGACTTAACATTCTAGTTGGGAGTTTTTATAGCACACGCATTATGGAGTTAATGAAAGAGCAACATGTAGATGTCCTAATAGAAAATTGTCTGTAATAAAAAGAAACCGACATTAATCGGTGCAACCCACTCGAAAATGGACTAACTTCATAAGAATCTAAATTAATAAAAAAATAATAATTCTACCTACATATTTATTTAATACAAATTCATAAAATCTATCAACGATATAAGTTTCAGAACGCATACATTATTCCAAGCAAAAATCAATTAGAATTCCAAAATTCCAAATTTGTAAAATGTTAGCCTGTATAAAAATAAATAAATATATTTTTTTCAAATGTCAACACAGGTGAACAACTGTATAGAATAAGAATAATATTAAGAATGAAATAAAAAAAAGGAAACGTTTCAATTTTGGATCCCTGTGGACGTGTCCCAAGGTCTGCAGCGAGGCTTCGCGCAGGGCTCGACACTTGAGATATTTTGATATAGAACATCATTGATAAGTAATACATCTTTAAAAAAAATTCCCGCGTTAAGAAAAATAAAAAAAATAATGATAAAAACATAAACTTGTTTATAGACTAAAATGAGTTTTAATTTCAAAATAATCAAAGTAGTTTTTCGAAGTAAATAAATAGTAAGACTCTGATTTAAGCCAATATAATTTAATTTACGGTAATATATTTATCTATTGAAACGATACTCTCAATATTTAAGTATATAAATAAAAACATTTAAAAAAATAGTAAGGTTTCCACACATAATCCTAAAAACGAATAGATTAATGAAATGAAAATGTTTGTACCTCAAACTTTTTAACATCAAACAGCCAGTATTTTTTTAGAGACAGTAATTTGCATCCAAATTATTACCCTGTAGTTATAATGCAACTCATGTGACAATATCCCTAAAGTCATAAAAATAGAAAAATTTCGTTCAAAATCTTTACAACCATTATACATAGTCTGTGTACAAAAATATTTTATCCCCTGTGTGACTGACACCTGACACACAGACGCTACGGACACACACAACTATACCTATACACACAGGGTGAAACCAAATTCCTTCCACTTTAAAAATTGTGACAAATATGTATTAGAATAGAATAGAAAGATTAAATCTTATCTACTTACTTATTTCAATAAATAAATTTTATTTATTTATTTGTGTTTGACAGAATACAATGTTGATATTCACAATAGTGTTCGTTATACAAATAACAACAACAAAGCACTCATTTACCATTTAATTATAAATTATTTAATGAATAAAATAAACAAAAACAAAAGAAAAGATCTTGTACACTTAATAACTACTTTACTGTTATCGAAAATGGATGTCAAAATTTAGTTTTTAAAATATTGTAGTCAAATTTTCAAGAAGAGCTTTTTTATAATATCAAGTGATGGCACGAACAAGTCGTGCCCCTGAGGATATGCTACACGGCTACGCCTGTCCGTAACAGTTGCAGTGCCACTCAGAGCTTCAAATCGCAAAGATCTGAGGGGCACTGCCACTGCGCACGTCACCCTGAGACATAGGTTGACAAGTCCCATGTGCTGTAATTTCACTAGCACTTTTACCCTTCAAAACCGGAACACAGTAACGCTAACATTACTGGTTGGTGGCGGAAATAGGTGGCAGTACTTCCTTGGACGAACTCTTTCACAAGGAGCTCTACTGCTGCTTGAATTTTTCTAAAAAGCATTTTTTTTATTTCTGCTTAACAACCAGCATTACATTGTTTTGTTTATTGATTACTTACTAATTTATGTATTTAAATACACTTTGTGTTGAATGTGAACAACTATCATTAGCCTCAAGACAGGTACAGTTTGAATATAATGTACACAGTTTATCACTAAACAATCACATGGTTCACTTGATAAAAAGTGGTAACCCTCTGGTTATCACTTGCTCTCAAAGAGGTATTGGAATTGGGATAATGGTAAAAAGAAATACAAAGAAGCAACACAGGATAACTTAAAAATTATATTCATGAATTTATACAACTGACAGCAACTATCACAGATTAAATAAAATTAAGATTTTATGGTGGCCAGTTTAGAGATCGATTATTTTTTGTGTTATAAAATTTAAATAAATCAACAGGCCCTTATCAATGCAAACGCATTACCGGCCGTGGTACATAAGATCTCTTAAGTCAGTGATAACACAGCAGTGGATTTAGGAAGTGGTGCTTACCCAAGCGAATTCAACAATGCCATCGATTTCGTAAAGTTTTATGTAATCATATTGGAGAGGCATAAAATGGACACACACACGTATACACACATTTATCAAACTTTATTCTTTGTTTTGAAATGTCTCTTGAGTAAATTCATAGTATTTGACTTCTATAGCCATCTTATCACAAACTTTTTTGAAATTGTTCTGGACTGGGTATTCCTAGTACAGCGTATTCCTCAATTTGAGATAACGTAATTTATGTGGTTGTCTCACTCATCATTATTATATTCCATAGTCCTTTGAAAAATTCCACAAACAATGTTTCCCTAAACTGAAGTTTAAGGCTTTTCAGGGCCATTGTGAATGGACATTGTTAAACACACGCGTACCAACGTTGTTCAACATGAAAAACAAATACATGAAGACTTAAAATAAGTTAACATGTCTTCACATATCACATAACATACTGGAAAAGTAAATGGAAGTTGATTTCACCTAATATGGTATCGACAGTTGAAAGTGTAAGGGGATAAACGACACAGGTTGAAAGGCCTTCGATCTGTCGATATGTACTCGTATAAGGAGATTTCATGATATATTAGGGGTGACTCTATCTGTCAACACGAACCTTTTTATTAAAGCATCTTTATGAACTACGTAACCGTTTCATTTCAAATGGTTTTCTCAATTCAAATCATTATGAACAAATTTTACTTAATAGTAAATTTATTACAGAAATAAAAAAACGTCAGCCTCTATAACGCTATTACGTTCTATATGTACAAGTACGCAGATGTTGATATAGCACGTCTGGTAATTGAAAGTATTGATTCTTTCCTCGTAATGTATTGTTAATTAATTTGAGTCACCGAGTCTCTTGGGGAAATTTTGGAGGATATTTTTTATGCTTAAGATGTACCTACATACATACATATACTTCATGCCTTTTTCCCGTCGGGGTAGGCAGAGACAACAGTCTTCCACTTGCTGCGGTCCTGACACATCATTCGCCTCATTAATACGCATTAGTGCTTACGGTCCAGTCAACCGTGACTATGCGACCTGTAAAGGGCCCGAAACGTTGGTTTGTTTGAAAAAACAAATATAAGCGATTTAAATCCGGAAAAATAGTTTCATTTCCTATACATTGAACATTTATAATATTTATTTCAAACATCTCAGATTAAGACTACATGCAAGAGCTAAATGGGTTATAATACTACCACGGATTCTTGTCATCCAACCACGCAGAAGCTGTTTATTATAAAATAAAATACCTTTAGTATAAAGTTTTTGTTTCAGCATAGTTTTATAAAGTGAAAATTTAATACCAGCACCAGCAATTCTGTGTCCAAAACTAATAAACCAATTATTGAACAAAAACAAAAGAAAATAACTTGTACAGTTAACCATAATTCCTGTTAATTTATTACAATTTAATTATTCACTGTTCTGCTATTCTAACCAAAAGGTCAAACGAATTTCAATGAAAGGAATTTTCAATTAAATTTGATAAATGTATTAAAAAATAGATACTGGTGTGATTTTTTATTTAAATAAATAGAGCGTACTTAGCCATGATAGTCAGATGCACGCGGTCGCAGCGCGGCAGTAATGCGGTCCCCGCGCCAACGAAATTCGAAATTCGAAGACGAACTAAGTTCCAGGCCATAGGAGATCGGATAGAGTATTTAAAATGGAGCTGGGCAAGACATATTTTGAGACGTGGTGAAGACAGGCCAAGAAATGGTTATAGAAACGTGGGATATCCTGTAGCGAGATGGGTGGACGACATCGTTAAAGTTGCGGGCCGGAGATGGATGAGACTAGCACAGGTTCGTGGTAGATGGCACAAACTACGGGAGGCCTATATCCAGCAGCGGGTTAAGTCGGGCTGTGGTTGATGATGATGACAATTTAATCAAATTCCAAAAGACACTACGACTCCATAACAAACATCAGCATTTACAGTCCACTATTGAACAAAGGCCATTCCAGAAGGACATTTTCATCTCCAAAATAATCTCAGTACAGAATACTAAAAAAAAATGGACTTCTATTTGCCAAGTTTTATTGAAATCGGAGGTACCATCATTTCAACAAAAAAAAAATCATTAGAATCGATCACAAACAGAGTTATCGCGATATGTACATCAAAAAAGCGTACAGTCGAATTGAGGATCTCTTCCTTTTTTTGAAGTCGGTTAACAAATCATCTTGACAAACAATACAATACAAAGTACTCCGTATTAAATATAAGAACAGAATACGAAAACAAATAAACGACAAGTCGCAATAGGCGGCCATTGCTAGTTAGCAATCCCCGGGCAACTTACACTTTTCCCTTATTGTTGCGATAGAAAAAGCTGTTCAGGTCGACGAGTAAAACTAGTACTTAAAAATTTTTAACAACGGTCTACTAAACTCGTAAGGCGTGGTGCTATTGTATACTGGAAACAAAATGTTGAATCATTTAGAGTTTATTTTCAAAACAATTTATTTAAAAAATCTGATGCTGCGCTCTGGGGTCACGCATTACAAATACAAATTCAAATCTTATTTATTCAGACCATTAGAGTCCCTGATGTTACAACACAAAAGTACTTAAAACACAAAAAAATCTAAAAACACAAAACAAGAAAAACACATCTACGTTATTAATAATATAAATCACTCATATTGTAAAACAATAATAATAATAACGCAACACACTCATAGACCCGCACTAGGGAAAACCTGGGTCGCGGGTGCCATGGACACACACATAGACAACTACAAATGACGCCCTAACTCGCGAGAGAAATAAATGTAGGCCATACACATACTTCTCCCGGCTTGGGAATCGAACGCAGGACCTCTGCGTAGCAGTCCGGAATGGTAACCGTTCGGCCACAGAGGCAGATTAATTAATAAAAAACACACGCTCTGCATGGGGATTGTATTACGAACTACTAGTAGGGCGCCTGGTGGTAAGTGATATGCCTGTTCACAACAATTGCAGTGCCATTCAGAGTCACTCTCAGACATAAGTTGACAAGTCCCACGTGCCTGTAATTTCACCAGCACCCTCGCTCTTCAAAACTGAAACGGAGGTAAGCTCAAATTACTGCTTGGTGGCAGAAATAGATTAGTATTGCCACCTTGGCAGTACTTTGTTTACACGAACTAGTTTCATTAGAAACTCTACTGCTACAAATTTACAATATAAGATTTATCAGAGCCGATACCTCACGCCTTTCAAGGCACTGTGCTATCGGCTAGTAATCTCAACTCCTCAGTATGTTCTTGGTGCGGTTCAGTATTCTATATCTTCCACTGCAGGGTAGGCCTCCTCTCACTCCTGTCAAACTTTTCAGTCTTGTACGTCTCTAGTCCAGTAGGGCTAGCATGACAGGATGAGCGCGAATAAAGCGCGAGATACTGCCAACGTGTTGCGTGTTGCATCGCGCTCTATCGTGCTAGCCGGTTTTTCCCGCCACTTTTACGCCATGACGGTTCGGTTTCTTCGGCCTTTGCCCACCACCCCCTTCGTTTGCAAAGTTTTTTTTTCAAAGTGTACATTGTGACATTTATACACCTTTGTACAGGGTTGGCTCGACAAAACTACGCAAGTTTGGTGATAATGAGTGAAGTGAAGTGAGTGAAAATGATTTCATTCCGATATGTAGCGTTGTGACGGCGGGAGCGGGCACGGTCGGATCGAAGCGCACCATTGTTCTACACACATAAAAAATACTGTCTCGTAATGTTAGATTTGTTGAAAATTAGTAATCTGACAAACCACGACCTTTGATATTGATTTTTCTCTCGTGTATAATAAATTGACGCCATTGAGTTTGGTTAGTAAATACTCGGAATAGGATTTAACTTCGTTTGCACGAAGTACGCTCGCGAGACTGTCTTCTTAACTTGGATTAGTACGTACGCCATTACTACGTTGTTCATAGAACTTTTACATTCTCTTCGACGAACACTCTGTATTATGAGCAGAGATCGTAATAGGAACAGTGTATTTAACGAAATTTCTAGAAGTAACACATGCAGAGTTGATAATACTTGCTTTTTGCAATACCGGAATTATTTTATGATATTTTGTTTTACGTTTTTGAAAAAGCCCTGGTTGCCGAATGGTTTGACCTAGCGTCTCTCAAACAGAGGTCACGGATCCGAATCCGGATTCGCATTCCTAAGTTTTTCGGAATTTATGTGGGAAATGTAATGAAATTGATTGATGATTCTGCACATCGAAGAAGGTTCATATCCCTCGGAAGACGAGTGAAGTTCCCAACCCGCATTTGGCCACCGTGGCGGACTATAGTCTATAAACCTCGTCTGAGAGGAGACCCATGTCCAGTAGTGGGACGTTTAAATGGGTAAATGTACATTTTTACGTGTAACTAGCAATTACTTTACTATGGTAGTGTATTAGACGAATAGTATATTTTGTTTTGGACGTTGTCAACCGTGACCATGGGACCTGTAAAGGGCCTGAACCGTTTTTGATAAATCCAATATAAGCAATTTAAGATTAGATCTTAGATCCGAAACAAAGATATTGGATTGTGCTTGTATTCTAAAGAAAACTTACCCATATTTTTTGTAGGAAAATTAATTCTAAGAAAACATAATTCCGCTGCCTTATTCACAGAACAAAGCTGCGAAACTTACCTGAAAATAAAGAGAAAATATTTAAACAATTGTGTGAGAAAATACTTTTTTATGATTACTAGTGACGGGACGAATAAGTCGTGCGCATCGTAGGCGTGTCTATCCATTACAGTTGCAGTGCCTCTCAGAGCTTTCAATCGCAAAGTTATGTGGGGCACTACCACTGCGCCCATTACCCTGAGACATAAGTTGACCATTCCCATGTGCCTATAGTTTCACCAGCACCCTTACCATTCAAAACTGAAACGCAGTAATGCTCACTTAACTATTTGACGGCAGAAATGGGTGAGGTACTCCCCAGCACGAATTCTTTCGCAATATTGCTACTGAATAATAAAGGTACTGGTATAAGCTATTGGTATAATAAAGCCGCGTGAGTACGTCAAAAATGCTTACATCACATGTATGTTATAAAAATTATACCAACGACATGTATATGCGATATTTTATAACTCCTATTTAAGCATAAAAATGTTATTGACTAATCATTCGTAGAATCTAAAGCCTCTCAGCTGAAAAGTTGTCATTTTGGCAGATGTGGCCTTTTTGCACAAATAACAAATATAACTATTTTTTATTTATTTATTTTTCTTTTCTTTTAATTATTCCGGTATTACAGATGCAGCTATTATCAACTCTGTATGTATTACTTCAAGTTCAGGCTCTGGGACTAATACGATATCAGATTTCGGGGTTTAATTGTGACCAGTAACCAGTTGGCACATTCTACTTACCTAATCACTCCAATACCCATTTATTACATACGTATGCGTATACTTGTCTGAATATTCTTGCTGTATATACAAGATCATACCGTTGTAATTAATTTCATGCGGTATTTTGATAGTTTAACGAATTCGTGATTACTGTAGGTTTAGTTATTATATTTCCGCTTAATTGCTTCATGAGTTAAGCTGTTGTCCGTGGTAGAGTAGGTTTTTTCTGTCCTTTTTGAAGGTGAAGTAGACAGTTTATTGTGCAAAAGTGTTGCCCGCTTGCAAGAAACTAGTGATTACAGTCGGTAAATATTCTATTGACTATGGACTGAATGTTGATTACGTTTATTATTGAATATAAATCAATCATCATCATTGGATGATGACGATTGATTTTATTTCAATCATCTTTGGGCCACTTTTCGTCCAACTGCTGGGGTCATTTAATAGTAAGTTCGTACGTACACATTGCATTTTTAAAATTTATTTATTCAAAACACAATAAGTACTTAACTAACACTTATAGTAAGACTGCTTTCAAAAACCCTTTACAGGGTTTATACGAAAGCAGACTACATCGCAAATTAACTCGCCACTTTATTAAGAAGTGAGACATACAACCCAAGTAGTACTTTTTTAAAACATGTTTGCATTTCTTAGCATTTGTAAACATCTTTTTATGCAACCGTACAGGTATTTTACTTAGAATGTCAGGCAGTATGTACTTCGCGGTCCTCATACCGTATGCATTAATGATTCTAGGCAGTTGATACACAGGTAGATAAGGGTACGTAATTCACTTGATATATTTGTTTTTGTTAAAAAAATTATATTTTAGAATTGATCCAATATTATGGACATATTTGATTTGTTAAAGGTCGACATCATCTTACTGTGGTTAAATAGACCGTTATCTTTATATTTATTTTTTATTTTATCTAATACAGTCATCTTAACTATGCTAACTTGTAATTTATATACGTTATCTAACTATGTTTTATAAGTACGACCATAGCTACTAAGCCCATAATCAATTATTGAGTCTGCCAAAGCAAGGTATAACATTCTAAGGGTATATGATATGGCAACTTATACTTCAATATGGAAAGTTTAGCATTGATAGACCTTTTTAGTAATACTTTCGATATGAGTGTTCTGTGAAGTGTTGAAGTGTATTTAGAACTATGTCTATTAAAAATGAGTGTAGATACATTTCGAAATTTTTAATTTTAATTCAATATAGATAATCAAAACCGCCTGTTCTTATTAAAATGTATATGAATAAAAATTTGAATATTTTTTTAAGTTTTTTTATTGAATATCACGATTTTTATTTTGTATAATATCAAGTGACGGGATGAACAAATCGTGCGCCTGATGGTGAACTTTAAGCCATGATATTCAATAATTTTTGTGAAATCCACTAGTTTCTTATAATTATTTACATAAAGAGTCTAATAAATTAGAAATAGATTTCTAACTGCGGCCCCTTGTGTTCACTGTGGTGTTGACGCAAACGTACTAGAAACACGCACTACGGACCATAGTAGACATAAAAGGTAATCAGTCCGGTAGAAGCCTTTTTCGAAAGCATTCACAACACATTCGCGATGTAATTGTTTTTGTGCGTAAAAACGACGAGTGATGCACAGGCGGGGGCCGACTATTACGTAATATAGGAACACTGAAACTGGCCACAAGTCTAAAAAGTATTACAAATGACGAAGTGTTTTTTTTTTCTTCCCGACTGATAGACCTTTTATACGATAATGAATTCTACAGTGCAGAGGGATTTTCTTTCAAAGAAATCGTAATTATATTTTTAATTTTGGACGTTTGTGTTTTGAAGATATTTAAATTTTTATTTGTATTTTTGTAGTTCGTATATATGTAGTGTTTTCTCTTAATTATTTTATTTTATATTAACAATAATATTATTATTTACATTAATGACGATCATATTATCCCTTGACATTGTATTTCGAATTGTAATATTATGAAATTGATAATATGAAATAAATGATTCTATTCTATTCTATTCTCACAGATCGACGGCGCTAAGGCAAATAAGCCGTCAAAAACCAAAAACAAAAATCTGCAACAAGCTAGTTCGTTCCGTGGCTTAATTTGCATAGCGCCTGAGACGGTTTGCTGGAAGACGTTGGTTCGAATTCAGTCGCATCGAAGGAATTCGAGCTTTGTATTAATAAATTACGAATAAAAAAATATTTCGGTATTAGTAGGCCATCTGTCAAAATAAGAATTAACGGCAATAACGAAATTAGTCATCATTAGAACGTTCTTTCACAATCGACTCACATGGCTGTAATGAGAAGAAAAAAACCCGAGAGTTTTATTTGGAACATTATAGTCAAGTGAATGTAATCATACTATTTACGTGCAAGTGTGATGAAAAACATTGTATGTTTCACGGGCGTACGAGAATTACGAACCTCGAATTTAGTCTCCGATTTCGGGCTTCTAATAGAATCTTGTTCATACTTCCTTATTTACCGCCCGTAACACACACAGTGTACTATTTTCGACGTTAACAAAATGTGAAAAACTTGTAAAAATATATAAAAATCTTAGTAGTAAACATTGTGATATTCAATTAATATTTATTAGATTGAGATTGAATAGATATTTTAGTAGCAAAAGAGCTCCTTGTGAAAGAGTTTGTCCAGGGAAGTACTGCCACCTTACCTCTTACTTCCGCCAAGCAGCAATGTGAGCATTACTGTGTTTCAGTTTTGTAGGGTGCTGGTCAAATTATGTTCCTATTTCTTGTATATTTATATTCTTGTATATTACGTTCCTGAACGTGGGACTTGTCAACTTATGTTTCAGAGTGACGGATGCAGTGGCAGCGCCCCTCAGATCTTTGCGATTTAAAACTCTGAGTGGCACTGTAACTGTTATGAACAGGCGTGTCGCTTACCACCAGGCGCACGACTCGTTCGTCCCGTCACTTGGTACAAATATAATGTTATATTTCTCTGTATGTATACATCCATGAATATTAATATATATATACATGCAGGTGTGTTCGGTGCGTGGTTTGGTATATATGCTCCATCGTCGATCTCACCGTCACTTTCCATCACGTGAGATGGAAACGACTAGAGCACGTCTGTATGTCTGTGGTCGTCGACAAACTGTACAGGAATGATCTTAATAAAGTAGGGCAAGAAGAACCCTAGCGCCCTTAGATGTGTGCCTATCACCCTTAATACCTTAGGTTCTAGCTCTAACCATATAAGTGTGGTAAATAAATATATAGATATGGACTGGATATCTGCGCCGTTAGACTTCAGGCAACAAACGGATGGGGGGAAGGAAATAAGGAAATAACAGATGACTTGGATGAACCTCACTCTCACATGACCGTTCAACTGATGGCTAACGGTATCTTGGCCACAGTGGGGGTACGCTAGCAGGATATAACCTGACCGTGCTTAAACACAACTGAGGAGACCAGGGAAACAACGATCAAAGTCACTTAAGACATGTTTTGATTTAATACCGCCATCTAATTCGTTAAACAATGAGCGTATTTTGCCTAATTCAAGAAAAGGCTAATAAACTTCAATATTTTGAAAAATTTACTTTTAATTTTAGGCATAAAATGCTAGAGACTAAATGGTAGAAAAATTGAATAAGATTTATGAAGGTTTTTTTAGGTAAAACGGATGACATACATTATGTCAATATTCACTTTATTTGTCGCTTACCACCAGGTGCACGAATTGTTCATCTCGTCATTTAGTATCATAAAAAATATAGCTATACTATTCTATTATACGTATGTACCTCATTTTGTAGAATTGGTTTTTCATCCCTCAATAAAATGAAATAAATACCCTATAAAATACCTACCTTCTGTTAAATTGCTGGCTATAAAATACCTAACTTTGGCTAAATTAGATACCGGTTAATAGCTACATTCCGTTAAAATACAGAGGCTAGAGGTTTTGTATGTACATCCGATATCTAGATGCTTAACGCTGATGTGGTTGCGGTGATAATTATGTTAATGTCTTTCCAAAAATTAATTTTAATTATTTTAGTAAGTGACGTACGAAGGAGATTTTCAATTTAATTACGACCCAACCCCAGATATCCAAAAGAATGTTTAGTGCACGAACAATATACAGTTTTTTTTTACGAACTTAAAGAAGGAGGTTTTCAATTCGACTGCATTGTTTTGTATGTGTGTTACGCGATAACTTCGTGAACATGAAATCCGTGAATATGAAAATATGTGAACCGATTTTGATGATTCTTCTTTTGTTGGAAAGAGGTTACCTCAGTGTTAGTTCCATTACAATTTGAAGAAAATATTCCGCCTCTAAGGGTGGCAAGCTAAAGGGTGAATGGAATGGAAGTGGTTTCGCGCACTTTCCAGTCACCGACTTCAATAAAATTCCGCGAACTTTTGAGGTCGGTTTTTTAGTACTCTGTACTTAGATTATTACGCTTTTAGCGTTTTAGGATTGACTTAGTTGACTGATCGAATTTGAAAATGGCCGCCTGTACTCTGTCTTGTATTATCAATGTCTTTAAAAAAAATTTACGTTACTTAAGTTTCCTGTTTTCGGAAAGAAGGAAACATTTTGACATAATTATTCTTGTATATTGTACTTAATCTGAAGTTAGTTAATATTGCTTTTGACGACTGATCCGTTGGGTACTTATTAAAAAAGAAGACTATCAAATCGTACGCTAATAAAGACGCATGTGTCCATATCTCAAGAGTGCTTTTATCGCATGAAAGTTACAAAAATAACATCAACTATATAAAACAAGTTACGTATTGATGCATGTCGATACCTCCTAAACAACTTAAACTTGCTTAAAATAAACACTTCACCAACTTTATTTTTTTTGGTCATTTTCTGTTGTTTTTGTAAACAGCTATATTTATTGACTAATATTATTCTCCCCGAATTGTAAGGAAAAAAGAAACAAAAAACAGAATCGAAAAAAACAAAACGAATTTTGTAACACAAAAATAAAAAAACAAAATAAAAACAGAATAGGTCCAAAAATTTAATTGGAGGTATCGTTGTGAAATTTTGTATTCCCATTTAAGCATAAAAATGTTATCGCCTAATTTCGTTCTTAGAATCTTTTATACTGTCTATTTTGTAGTTACTTGCCACGTTCATTGACTTACAATGTCAATGGCCACGTTGCTATTTTTCGTTGCGTCAGTAATAAAAGGGTTGATTTATTTCTAATTCTTTAAACCCTTGCAATGTAATTTTTCACTTGAAAACATTAACTAATGCAGTGGTGCAAAACTTTGTAACATACTACATAAAGACATTTTCATTTTTATTTACAATCAAATCGTTAAAAATTCTTCTCTATTCAACAAGTACTTCCTAAAGTATTATTTTAACAAATTTTTACCTATCTAGGCGGTGCCTAGGCACGGTATTGAAACTGCAAGAATGTAGAACACTAGCGTACCCAAAAGTTTTAGCGAGAACCGCTAGATGGCGGTTTACTCAATAAACCTTCTCAAAGGAAAAATATCATAAACAGTAAAGCCGGGTATGCACTAGTCGTAAACGTACCCGTTGGATGTCATGTTACCAAAAATTAGAGTGTGTACGTGGTTCGCGAGCTTGACGCGAGCGGAACGCGTGCGGTTCGCAGTGAGCCGACGATAACCAGGTCATCATTCTAGCGAGTGAAGACTGTTTCACGCGTACACACTGGAACTTTCAAGTTACTGTATCTGTCACGTTACAATTACAGTTCGTTAATAAGTACCCGGCTTAATATGCTAGTGTATAAACATCGGGTATATAACCAGAAATAGAGACGGAATGTCATTTAATTTGTTTGAAAACTGTTCTGTCGTATCATTACGGTGACAAGTGCGCTCTTATTAGTCAGAACGAATTCGAAACAATTGACGGGTATCGTCAATTATTTCACTTCAAATCGACCAATTTTATTTTGTTTTGCTATAATGGACGAAAATTGCAAAATTACATATTTAATATTCAATTACCGACGAAATGTGATTCCGTTTGTTTTGTAATTAGATGTTTTGCAGTTTGCAGGAACAGCCCCCATTATTATATAATCATTTTTACAATAAATACAGAATATTTTTGGAATATACAGAGACATACACACAGGTCAGTTGTTGGTCCTGCACTATTTCAGCTTTTTAATTTGTGATTTCAGCGCAAACGAGAGTTGATATTTATTATTTGGTGATATAAGGCCCATTTGCCTGATAAGTTACCAGGGATGGATGGCCCTTATTTCGTCTCTATTTATGGTTATATACTAGATGTATATAAATCATATCGTCAACTTAGACACTATTGTCGACACGCTGGGAAGAAGAAAAAGGCACTATTGGATGTAACATGCAATTACGACGAAACTGATTTATTGGTACGACAACATAGAGCATAAAATATTTAGTAGTAGTTTTTTTGGTAGAACCAATTTGAGGTAAAGAAGTTTTTTAAGTTGGTACTGACTTGTGTGTTCTGGGTAGCGTCCTGGAGTGAATACCTTGAATACTAATATTACAGGGAATTCCCTAGTTTGAGACCAAATATTGGTGTATTTCTTAGGCATGTTATTATTATTTTCCATATCTATTTTACACTCGCTCTTCCATGGCCTAAAATATTAATTTTTAATTTTTAATTGGGAGAGACGGTATTCCCCCACACAGTACATACAGTCGGCCTGGGTCAGGGACTCAGATTCGGGAACCGGTAATTTAATTATTATTATTATCGTTTGGTTTTCCTTTCTTTTTCTCAGCCTGTTGGCTAGTTTTAACCACACTGACACACACACATACACAACCTCAAATTACACCAAAACTCACGAGAGAAATAATTGTTGGCCATAGAAATATTTCTTCCGGCCCGGGAATCGAACCCGGGATCTCTACGTGGCACACAAGCATAATAACCGTTCAACTACGGAGCAGTTTAATGTATGTATAAGTATCTATGTGGAGAGTATGTGTATACTTCGTCCTCTTACATTTTTTACGCACACACTCATAGCCCCGCGCATAGTCACACACATAGACAACTACAAATTACACCCAAACTCACGAGAGAAACAATTGTTGGCCATAGAAATATTTCTCCTGGCCCGGGAATCGGACCCGAGACCTGCGTGGCAGACCAACTTGGTAACGGTTCAGCCACGGAGACAGTTAATATCTGCATGAACTTTGACATACACAACACACAGGGCCAGCGTGCCTGGTGGTGACTATTTTCTTCTAGTAATTAAAGCAGCCGGTATCACTACTTATAGAGATGCACGTTAAATCGGTTCAAGGGTAGAGAGTTTTAACTCAAAATGATAACAAAGAACACACTGTAACTTAAAATGGCGTAACTTAAAAATTGTGACTTGTCAAAGTGAGTTTTAATGCGCTTTGTTGGCGGGTTGCGTACTCCATAGGACTACGCCATAAACCTTTCCATCTTTTTCTTTTTGTCCCCTGCAATATACAGGTTGCTAACAAATTGAGTACGGATATATTTAGAGCCAGTTACATACTTCATTATAATTACCTTAATATTAGATAGTCGCCTTAAGTTCATATTAGTTTTTCGTAATAACATAATTAATAAATTTCGTAATAGCAAGTTAGTAACCTAACACAATTTAATTGCCTCCATGGCCGAACGGTTACCATGCTGGTCTGCCACTCACAGATCCCGGGTTCGATTTCTGGGCTGGGAGAAATATTAGTATGGCCTACATTTATTTCTCTCGTAAGTTTGGGTGTAATTTGCCGTTTTCTGATTTGTTGTTGATTAATTTGTCAATGTTATCTTCTCTATTAAAATTAATAAGAAAGTCAATGTTACGGTTTTTCATCATTTGTTATGGATGATAGATTATTTTTAGATAATAAATTACTTTAGTTTTGTACGGGAAAGTAAAATTTTAAAATAAGATAAAATGTTTTTTTTATTTGTATCATAAATAAAATTATGCCTGAAATGAATATAAGGAAATGAAATGTATTTATTTGCGTGTTTTTTTGGTGTAACAATTTGATATTCAGTAATAATGGTAAATATCACAAAAAATCTATTAATAATCATTATTTAAAGTGCCGCCAAAATATCGAAGTACCTAATTTCTTATCCAATTTCTCAGCACCTTGTATATTAAACACGAACTTTCTTCTTTACTTTATCATTGCATATGACGCTTGAAACTTTATATTTCAAGTAGTGCAACCTAGTGGAAATATTTTAACATATGCAATAGCAAAACATTAAGTTTTCTTTGCCTCTCACGATCTTAACTTCCAACTTTAGTTTGTAGTTTGTTCATATTTTTTATTCATAATGATATCAGTTTTTAGCATTAGTTTAAGCAATATTAAGATTGTAGAAAACAATTTGTATAATGTTATGGTGCATTTCTGCTTTCCTTACCATAACTAACGTAATCGATATTTTTAGCGAAATAGAGTTATTAACATATTCGCGCTAGCGTAGTGCTTTCTCAAATCGACTGTTTCTTTGTATGTGTGTTACGCGATAACTTTGATGACTTTTTTTGTTGATTATAGGGTACTCCAGTATTGGACCCTTTTAAATTTGAAGGAAATATTCCACCTCTAAGGGTGGCAAAGTATGGGATAAATCCGGTTTCAATTTCGGTAACCGATTTCAATAAAACTTAGCAAATAGATATAACTCCAAGAAGTTTTGAAGTCGGTTTTTTTTATAATTCTCATACATCAATGCAAACGTTTATAAACGTTTCTTCTGTAGGCTATTAAATGGATGTAACAAAACTGACGTCAATAAACGTTGACATCTAAAAACCGCCTGTCGACGCAGCGTTGCGCGTGTATGCCAGCGATCATTGGTATGTGTGAGTAGTGCTTACCTATCCTCCGAAATGTCGATACTGCGTGTCTCTAGAGATTCGATATTTTATTATATTGTAGAGCAAGGACGTCACTATTAAGATTTTGTAAGGCCAAACCGCGTTCTCTTGATTACGTTCTTCGATGAAATAATAGAAAAAAACGATGTACTTAACAGTACGCTGTTCTTCATCACTTTTAAATTTTTAGGACGGTATAGTGCATACGTTAAATCGCAAAGATCTGAGGGGCACTACCACTGCGCCCGTCACCCTGAGACATAAGTTGACAAGTCCCATGTGCCTGGAAATTTACCAGCACCCTTACCCTTTAAAACTGGAACCCAGTATGGCTCACATTACTGCAAGGCGGCAGAAATTGGGGAACTCTTCTGCACTCGATAAAAAAAACACAATTTTGTCAAAATTTTTCACTACGTTTGTCTACAGAAAAATCAGTTTTATTCGATTGTAATTAAAGATAGTTGAATGTAATTTATGACTGCCTCCAGATTGCCTCCATGGCCGAAAGGTTACCATGCTGATCTGCCATGCAGAGGTCCCGGGTTCGATTCCCGGGCCGGGAGAAATATTTGTATGGCCTACATTTATTTCTTTCTTTAGTATTTCCTATTAAGAACTACATTAAAATATTTTGATTGAAAAGTCATATTACCAAATTGAAGACTACGTGTTAGAAAAAGATGTATGGAAAGACGACACGGCTCCAGAATCCACACAAATTTGATTCAAAGTTTATTCCATAGCATTTAAGTTTATTTGATAAGAGCAATCCCTAGAAATTCTTGCTCGTTCTTCTCAGGGAAGTCGGCGTGGTGAACGAGAAGTAGCTAGAATGTGACGTTTCGAGTGTAAATTTATTTTACCTATGGAATAAATGATCTTTGACTTTGACTTATACCACATTAAAGTTAAATAAAGATCTGTGGCCGAACGGTTATCGTGCTAGACTGCCACGCAGAGGTACCAGGTTCGATTCCCGGGCCGGGAGACATATTTGTACGGCCTACATTTACATCTATCGTGAGTTTGGGTGTAATTTGTGGTTGTCTATGTGTGCGTCCATGGCATCCGCGATACAGGGTTTGGGTCTGAGTGGAGATATAAATTTCTCACAGATGGCGCTGCAGCTAAAAAGTCGTTAAAAACCAAAAACTAAGATTTGCAACAAGTACATAGATGAATTCGTAAGGTCTGCTGATTCGTTCCGTGGCTTAATTGGGATAGCATCTGGCACGGATTGCCTGAGGGTATTGGTTCGAATCCAGCCGGATCGAATGAATTTTCCTTAGTGTTTCTGCACATGATTATGATTATATATGATTTATAAATTTATTTATAAATTTACTGATTTTTTAAATTATGAATACGACAAAAAAAATAATGGTGATTGAAAAAAAAAACTTAGAAACCTGATTTTCAATAATTGGCAAAAACGTGTTTGATCCCTAGACTCTTTTGATGTTTTTGATTCACAAGAGGGCTAAAAAAAGGGTTGAATTATTCTCATATTAACTCGTTTTTATTTAAAAATAGGCCTTGCCTTTTCAAAACTCTATTATACCTTATTGCATTGGCAACAACACAAAATTACTTCAACCTAAACCTATTCTTAGTAAGTGCCTCCAATCGGCTATTTGAATATTTTTTCATTTGACGCTTTACAATACAAATATATTGCACAGGAGAACTAAATACAGAGACAAAAATAAAATATATAATGTAACAGGCGGTGTAACTAAGTAGCAACCTCTTGCCACACGGGCGTTGCCAATGCATTATTATTTACGTACCGCAGCCCCATGTATGTAGTTCTAATTTAGACGTGACAAAATTGCCGTCTGAACACTATATTTCCAAGAAACAGACAATAGTAGATTTTCGAGAAGTGTAAATGGACCCTTGTAACAAACTATATCTTGCCGCAAGAGCGACGCTTTGGTGGCAACGGTTCTAGCGTTAAATGAGTTTTACACATAGTTAAAGGAGTCTTCTTGTTACATAAGCCGCGAAGAAATAAACAATAATATTTTTAAATTTGGCAAGAACCACTTTCTCGTCATAGTAGGAACTTAAGGTGCTTTATCAAGCTGCAACTGCAATGCCATTTTGTCTAGTTTTTAAAATCTTTTTCCTTAATTAAAAACTTGAAGCACAAGAGTTTACAGTGATTTTTAATTTTTGCATGCGTCTAGTCCTTTTTTTTAAGGTTTTTTTTTTACAATGTCAAGTAATGGGATGAGTAAATCTTAGGGGCACTGCCACTGCGCCCTTCACCATAAGATGTCTTATGGTGACGGGTAAACTTTTGTAAGTTGACAAGTCCTATGTGCCTGTAATTTCATCAGCACCCTTACTTTACCAACCGTAACGCAGTATGCTCACATTACCGCTTGGCGGCAGAAATAGGTAAGGTGGCAGTACTTCCCCGGACGAACTCCTTCACAAGGAGCTCTGATACTAAAAATATCATTGTTCGGCTGCTGACTATCTCGTTTCATTCGTGTAATGTATTTTTTGGGACGAGTTCGCGCGTGTGGACAGGATAAACATACACCGCGGTAGATATGACGTCACAACTTTGTTAATAAACTACGTAATAATAACATCTGTGCCAGATCCTCACACCAACTACGTACACCTCTAATACCATCTGGGTCCGTTTATAATATCAAGTGACGGGACGTACAAGAACAGTTGCAGTCGCAAAGATCTGGAGGGAACACCACTGCATCGTGAGCGAGTCATCAAGTTTTCAAGTGAACAAATACCAACACCCTACAAAACCGTAACGCACTAATGCTCTCCTTCCTGCGTAGCGACGGAAATATTTGATAGATATTTAATTTATAATTTCGCATATTGAACACGAAAACAAAAGGTATTTATAAAATAGCCATATGACATTTTCAATTTTGAATATTTCATGATGCTGTGATCCTTAAAAAAATGGCCGCTTTGAATTTTCGCGGTCTTAAAAAGTGCGTCAAGACAAACACTCTAGCTCTCAGAATTTACGCCTACTTCTTTTGTCCGCCTACGTAAAGAAAATGTTACAAGTATGAGAACAGACAGTATAGATTTAGAGGATTTAGAATTTACTCTCAGGTTTTGTTGCACTATCGATAATATATTTTGTTAAAAAATATTTATATTTTTTATATCAGTCAACTACCCAAATCGCTATAACGTGTTATGGCTTTGGGTCAAGACACGCGATTTTACCTTACTTCGAACCCTTACTAAATTACTCACAAAAATCTATAAATAAACTACGCAATCCATAATTTCAGTATACATTGCTTGTTTTGCTACAACACGCAAAACAATACACAAAGAGAAAACTACAATGAATATTTGCTTATGTGGTTAAGTTTTTTATTTTCGTCCTTTCAGGGATATAAACAGACCTAGTTTAAATATTTAGGTACTTGTGCGAATTTTCATTAAATATGTGGCTGCAAGAAGCATACGTATCCGCCGAGCACACCGCATCGGCTCGCACTGAACGGCGAACGCGCGGCGGGTCCTTTTTATGCCTTCGCGCGCAAGCCGCGCGGTCCTCGAACATACCAGTAGATCTCTATGATCTACTCCAGTACTAATTATTTAAGTAACTACTAGTAGTAAGGCAGTAAAAAGTACTTTAGTTTGTAAGATTATATGAATAAACGTCGAGCTATCAAGCCTCAGCAAGTTCCAGCCTTCGACTCCCGAAACAGCAGTATTTATTTCGCCTAAACAGCAGCTACACATAAAGCTCCTAAATTGGCAGAAAAAAGAGCAGAATGAGCGAGAACAGTGAGTGAACAGACGCAAGAAGTTGGGGGCATTTCCCAATCTCTCCATGTAGTTTTTTTGCGTGTCGTTTCCAGCACAAATGCAGAAAACGGTCCTACTTGATACAGGACGTATTATACGCCGGTTCTTGAAACTGAGTCCCTGACTCCGGTCGACTCTGTCAATGCCGGGGAATATCAGGTGATGTCAGATAGTGTATGCATTAAGTTCGAAGTAAGTAGTAATATCATTGTAAAATAAGAGAAGTATATGACGGCCTCCGTAGTTGAGTGTCTTGCACACCGGTTTTTATGGTGTCGCCATCTCTGAGGTGTAGAAAACAAAATGTTCTATATTGTCTCTGGTCTGGGTTTTCGTGGTACAGTCGTTGTTTCGGATTTCCATAACAAGCGCTTTAGCTACTTTGGGATCGGAGCAACGTATGTGGTGTTGTCTAATATTTATTTATTAACCGACTTCAAAAAAAGGAGGAGGTTATCAATTCGTCTGTATGTTTTTTTGTATGTATGTTACGCGCTAACTCTGCCATTCGTGAACCAATTTTGATGATTCTTTTTTGTTGGAAAGAAGGTAACATTGATGTGGTCCCATTTAAATTTCAAAAAAATATTCCACCTCTTAGGGTTGCAAACTAGGGGATGAATGACTTTTGAGGTCGGCTTTTTTAACCGGAGGTTAGGTTATTTATTTCTAGTAACTCCGTACAAAGAAACAGCGCGTCTTGTATGTGTGCGCGACGGCCGCATGCCCTACACAGGCGCACACAAGCGCCGTGCTGCTAGGTTTGTATGGAGTTACCATAATTGTCGTAATATGTTTTAAATAGATCGACATGCAACTAAGATAACTTAAAATTAGCAGTTATGTGCTTTTCTGTCACTATTATTGTTACATTGTTCCATCGAAATTTGCCCATTTAATTGGGTTTATATAATTCTCCCAATAGTGTCTGATTGGTAAAGTAACTAGAGCATTTCTATGCGCTGTGTTGCCCTGATTAGTAAGCAGGGAGGCGCGCGTCACCGAAATGACGCACCGTCAACTGAGTACTGATTGTGGCCTCAATTTACTTTAAATTGCCTAACATATTTAAGGGTCGTTCTCTTGAAAACACGAAAACAGTGGCCATAAAATATGATCGATCTTTCATGATAAGATATACAACTCCACAATAATTAGTATACCTTCCTTTAATGATATTTATAAAATATAATTTTATAAATTTTGACATATTAAGAAGAATGTTAAAAGTTTAATTTATGATAACAACGTTCATATAAACAATATTATATATATCAGAATTGCTGAAATCATATACCACTACCTATCAGAAATGCTTTGTCACTTTTTGTGTTTAAAAAGTTACTGAAATAGCGTTTGTTTAAAATTCAAAAAATCATTTTATGTATCTGGTGGTGCGTCGACGATATTGTTGCTTTTTGTTACTTTTAATTGGTTATGCGTTGTATTATTGTATTATTAATTTAATTGTAATAATATTTTTAAATATTTAAATGTGGGAAATAGCTTCATTTCCTATGTGTAACAATCGCGAAAACCTAAAAACTCGATTTTTAAATGTGAATTATTAGCCTAGTTACTTTATAATTAATTAAATAAGGTAAGTGTACACATTTTTAATTAAAATTGTTTGTGTCGGGATAGTGCTACTGACAATGTAATCTAGTTATACTGCTGTAGTCCGTGTCACATGTATTTCTGTTACCGGATCCACTGAAAAACAACGTTGTAGCACCTTCAGAAACGATAATAAGCTAAGTGGAAGACGGACTTCGTAACAGCACGCTGTCAGTTTTGTTTATTATTCGTTACACAATTATTTATTAAAACTTTTTATTGTGTGTACTGTGCTTTTATACGGAATAAATGATTCTATTTCTATTTAAACGAACATACCTGCCTTTCCGGTACGTCTGGCGCACCCTGAGTTTATCGGATTCATCCCCTAATTTAAGGATGCCCTTAGACGTGGAATATTTTCTCTAAATTTGTATGGGATCACTAATGAGGTAGTTTTTTTCTTTCCAACAAAATAGAATCATCCAAATCGGTTCAGATTGTGTGACACACTTCATCTTAATTGTGCTTGATCTGAATTTCAGCCCTTCGCAAACTTGTAGTTTTTATAATTATGACATTTTTTCTCGAAGTCTTTCAGTATTCTGCGGGATCCCGCAAATACAAGGGTCCCGTGGAATCAGAGACTTTTACTCTAGCAAATACCGGGACGGGGATTATCCTCCAGGATTGTATTTTTTTCTGCTCCGAAACACCGTTTTACAACTTGCCGTACTCCAGCGTGAACTAAAATGTTTAGTGGCAACTTTCCCTGTCGCACAGTCGACAAATCGAACCCCTTCCAGCATATGTATTCCCTCCTTCTTACGATATGGGGTCCTTCAAAGGCGTGAAGAGGCATCTTGTAGGCATGCAGGATGGAGGTGTTTAGATTCCACTTTTCATTTAACATCAGGTGGCGTGGAGTCATCTGTCTGTCATGTATAAAAAAAAACAACAAATCTCTTGTTCACAAATC
The DNA here is from genome assembly GCF_003589595.1 of Hyposmocoma kahamanoa. Classification (NCBI taxonomy): domain Eukaryota; kingdom Metazoa; phylum Arthropoda; class Insecta; order Lepidoptera; family Cosmopterigidae; genus Hyposmocoma; species Hyposmocoma kahamanoa. The sequence goes on along the minus strand of NW_020653638.1, from coordinate 292 downwards.
GGAGTAATCTCGTAACACACAAAAACAGTCGAATTGAAAACCTCCTCCTTCTTTGGATGTCGGCTAAAAATTAAAAAGTATTTTATTTTACTAGCATGTTCTGTATATTAAAATCACCCTAACAAGTTATTGCGTTCAATGAATACAATACAAAACATATGCACGATTGCAAGTGCTTAGGAAGAGCGCGTTTAAACGATGCGTTTCTACCCAAGTCAATAAATTTTGGATTATAATCCTGCGCGTGCGCATCGACATTTCACGTCCCGTTATCACGTTGAGAACAGACATG